>NC_091296.1:35202719-35205219 GCF_038502225.1 Cherax quadricarinatus | reverse complement strand
TGCACTTGGTGGGATTGAACTCCAGGAGCCAATTGCTGGACCAGGTCTGCAGCCTGTCCAGATCCCTTTGTAGTTCTGCCTGGTCTTCGATCGAGTGTATTCTTCTCATCAACTTCACGTCATCTGCAAACAGGGACACCTCAGAGTCTATTCCTTCCGTCATGTCGTTCACAAATACCAGAAACAGCACTGGTCCTAGGACTGACCCCTGCGGGACCCCGCTGGTCACAGGTGCCCACTCTGACACCTCGCCACGTACCATGACTCGCTGCTGTCTTCCTGACAAGTATTCCCTGATCCATTGTAGTGCCTTCCCTGTTATCCCTGCTTGGTCCTCCAGTTTTTGCACCAATCTCTTGTGGGGAACTGTGTCAAACGCCTTCTTGCAGTCCAAGAAAATGCAATCCACCCACCCCTCTCTCTCTTGTCTTACTGCTGTCACCATGTCATAGAACTCCAGTAGGTTTGTGACACAGGATTTCCCGTCCCTGAAACCATGCTGGCTGCTGTTGATGAGATCATTCCTTTCTAGGTGTTCCACCACTCTTCTCCTGATAATCTTCTCCATGATTTTGCATACTATACATGTCAGTGACACTGGTCTGTAGTTTAACGCTTCATGTCTGTCTCCTTTTTTAAAGATTGGGACTACATTTGCTGTCTTCCATGCCTCAGGCAATCTCCCTGTTTCGATAGATGTATTGAATATTGTTGTTAGGGGTACACATAGCGCCTCTGCTCCCTCTCTCAATACCCATGGGGAGATGTTATCTGGCCCCATTGCCTTTGAGGTATCTAGCTCACTCAGAAGCCTCTTCACTTCTTCCTCGGTTGTGTGCACTGTGTCCAGCACTTGGTGGTGTGCCCCACCTCTCCGTCTTTCTGGAGTCCCTTCTGTCTCCTCTGTGAACACTTCTTTGAATCTCTTGTTGAGTTCTTCACATACTTCACGGTCATTTCCTGTTGTCTCTCCTCCTTCCTTCCTTAGCCTGATTACCTGGTCCTTGACTGTTGTTTTCCTCCTGATGTGGCTGTACAACAGTTTCGGGTCAGATTTGGCTTTCGCTGCTATGTCATTTTCATATTGTCTTTGGGCCTCCCTTCTTATCTGTGCATATTCGTTTCTGGCTCTACGACTGTTCTCCTTATTCTCCTGGGTCCTTTGCCTTCTATATTTCTTCCATTCCCTAGCACACTTGGTTTTTGCCTCCCTGCACCTTTGGGTAAACCATGGGCTCATCCTGGCTTTTTCATTACTCCTGTTACCCTTGGGTACAAACCTCTCCTCAGCCTCCTTGCATTTTGTTGCTACATATTCCATCATCTCATTAACTGGCTTCCCTGCCAGTTCTCTGTCCCACTGAACCCCGTTCAGGTAGTTCCTCATTCCTGTGTAGTCCCCTTTCTTGTAGTTTGGCTTCATTCGTCCTGGCCTTCCTGCTTCTCCCTCCACTTGTAGCTCTACTGTGTATTCGAAGCTTAAAACCACATGGTCACTGGCCCCAAGGGGTCTTTCATATGTGATGTCCTCGATATCTGCACTACTGAAGGTGAATACTAAGTCCAGCCTTGCTGGTTCATCCTCTCCTCTCTCTCTTGTAGTGTCCCTTACGTGTTGGTACATGAAGTTCTCCAGTACCACCTCCATCATCTTAGCCCTCCATGTATCTTGGCCCCCATGTGGGTCCAAGTTCTCCCAATCGATCTCCTTGTGGTTAAAGTCCCCCATGATCAGGAGCTTTGCACTGCATGCATGAGCTCTTCTGGCCGCTCTAGCCAGTGTGTCAACCATCGCTCTATTGCTCTCGTCGTACTCTTGCCTTGGCCTCCTGCTGTTCTGTGGTGGGTTATACATCACTGCTATTACCACCTTGGGACCTCCAGAGTGAAGTGTTCCCACTATGTAATCACTTTCTTCTCCGCTATCTCCTCTCTCCAGCTCATCAAAATTCCAGCGATTTTTGATCAGCAACGCCACTCCTCCACCCCCCCTGTTCCCTCTGTCTTTCCTCAGGATTTGGTATCCCGTTGGAAAGATGGCATCTGTTATCATACCTGTAAGCTTGGTTTCTGTAAGAGCTATGATGTCCGGTGATGCTTCTTTGACTCTTTCGTGCCACTCCTCCCACTTATTTGTTATTCCATCAGCGTTTGTGTACCATACCTTCAGTTTCCTTTCCAACACTGTGGTTTGGGGGGCCTGTGGGGGTGGGAGACCTGGTGGCATACTGTGGGATTCTATAGCTCGATGTTGGGTGGAGGCTGTGGGTATGGATTGTAGTGTGTGTTGGGATGGTGTGATAGGTTGTATGGTTCTGAGAGTAGTTGTGTGTGTGCTTGCCCTTGCTGTTCTGTCCTGCTCTGACTGACCTCTGCTGATTCCCTCCTTGTCTCTTTTCCTAGCTCCTTTCGTTTTTTTGTCCTCTCCCTCAGCTGCTGTCGTTCTGATTTTGTTCTGTCTCTGTCTAGGAACACCCTCTTGTACTCTTCCGAGTATTTC
>NC_091296.1:35120219-35197719 GCF_038502225.1 Cherax quadricarinatus | reverse complement strand
GGTTTCCGTATATGTTCACAGTATTTTAGCCTTCTTTCCAAATTTGAGTTTATACGATACCTTATTGAATGTCTTGTATGATGCCAGTCAGATGGGGGATCGAGATGGTTTGAGTGTCTGCAGTGTTAGGTAAATGAGCAGCCCACCCTCTGGAACATCAGACTGCCTCAGCACTTGGCTAATCAGACTAATCTTGCATGGTCAGCTCACATCTAAATGGATCAGGCTAACCATACCTTTAGCTGCCTGAGAGGACTTTCAGGATCATGGTTTTGTATGGCATATGTCAAAGGGTGGATACCCTACAGAGAGAGCTTTAGAGCCAGGAATATCCGCCATTGCACTAAGCGTATACCACACCTGATTAACGTTCATTCCCCAGGCACTGTATCATCTGAAGTTTGTTGTACTTCCATATGAATATAACTAGATGCGTTTCAGTTAATGTTCAGTCCTAGAAGAAATCCCTCGTGTCCCATAACTTAAACCACCTGTATTTCAATGCTTACAAAACGCACATTTGATGTACCTTAAGTCCCTCAAGCTGCTGCTGCTGCTCAACTTTATAAACCTTGGATATATAGCTTTACTCTCCCAAGGGGTCCAGGAAATGGAGTTTTAAACCTTCAAGAGGCCTATGAGATTTAGCTTTACACATTTAAGGAACGTACACTTGTACCTTAAAAATCTTTGAAAAATACCCCCATGTAATGTAAGTCAACATCTTGGAGAGGCACAGAAGCTGTAGATAAACACCAAAAAGTATTAAAGGGGCGGCTGTACCCAGCAAACACTATTAATATGTAAATCATATGGAGTTAGATGTGAAATTTTGCATTGATTTTAGACTTTCATTTCCACATTGCAAAGTTGAATATAATGATTTTAATACTGGCAAATTATCCCCGTACAATGTCCAATAAAAATCTTTACATTTCTTTGAATAAGAAACATTAACATTAAAAGTTTGAAGCAGATGTAAACAGGCATTCTTAAATTATCACACTTAATTATCGCATTATTCCAATTTATAAACTAAAATTCTTAAATTGGCACCTACACACTTTAACACCAACCAGATTCATTTATTAATTATGATACATAATTGTTGTGAATTTGAAACCAATCAGAGAAAGCATTCCCAAGTTATCTCAAGCAGACCAAAATCCCAAGATCTTTAATAAAAAATAGCAAATTGAGACATATTGAGCCCAAAAACAGTTCAATCCTTCCTGTTAAGGAAAAGGATGGACTCTGTATATCTTTACAAATTGTGTCGCCTGTATGGTTCTTAAGGACTTCAGAGGAACTGTATGGTGCCATCTGTTGTGGAGATTATTTTTGCTATGTTTTGACGTCTGACGTCTTATCCATTCTTAAGTGTTTCTCGTCCTCTCTACTTTTCGCCAGTAGAGGTGTCTCTACTTTTCGCCAGTAGAGGTGTCCTTTATCAACTTATTTCACCTACACCTGCCAGTTAGTTTCGTAAGCATTGTACATTTTATGGGAGAGTTTGTTTGATGTGTTCTTCACTCACGAAGTGAGGGAAGACCTGGAAAGACTGTTTTCCTTATAATCCGGTATGGAATACATTCACAAGAATTATCCTGGCGTATCTAACGTCAAAAAAAAATAAAATAAAATAAAAACTTTATCTACCTTCCTCAGGGTAAAGTGCATCAGCATTGTAAGTTTGAAACCATCCAGAAAAAGTTGTTCAGTTATCGGATGGAAAGTAATATAAGCGTTTTAATATATATTTGGAAAATTGTCATCTACACGATCCAGTATGAAATCGGCCCTTCCTTTAAGTACAATGGACCTGTACTAAAAGTTTGAGCCCAATCAGAACAGATATTCCTACAACTTCAATTAGTATCCCGTTTCGAGGAATACCTAAAAGTAATGTTAGTTTATAACTTGTCATTCTGAGCTGTGAATACGTTTTAGCACACAAGCTTCCGAATACATATTTTCTTAAAAAATTATGGTAACTGGGATATTTGTTCAACTATATTGGTTAACTATATTTGAAATCAAATAAGGAAAAGGAACTGAAAGGTGTTTTCAAGAAGCTGTCGCAGCGAACACGATTCACTACATCCAATTAGCAAATCTTTCATGACACTGCTTTTATCTGTAGTCCTATTCTCCCTTAACTCACCTTTGCAGCAGCTAATCACGATCTCTTAAAAGTTGTCCTCTGGCATTACCATCTCCATTCTCGCACTACCCTGTGTGTGTGTGTGTGTGTGTGTGTGTGTGTGTGTGTGTGTGTGTGTGTGTGTGTGTGTGTGTGTGTGTGTGTGTGTGTGTGTGTGTTGTGTGCGTCTGTGTGATGATGAGAATGTGGATGTGTGCATAAATGTGTCGAAAGTACTCTTGGTTATGCCATTCACTATTGACAGCTAGTGATGTTGTATTTCCGCTACTTTACTGTACGTACACGCACGCGCGCGCACACACACACACACACACACACACACACACACACACACACACACACACACACACACACACACACACACTGGTCGCTTAGTAGCGACCAGCGAAGAGGCGAGACCAGGATCTGTGAATCGACCCCTGCAACCACAAATAGGTGAGTACAAATAGGTGAGTAAACGCACACACACATATACACACATTGAGAGATATCAAAAAGTATTCATAAATGGGGCTAAAGAAATTGAATGAACCGATAAATGAAAGATTTTAAATAGCGGTTTTCCGGTGGGCGGTAATGATGTAATTATAAGTATAAGCAGCAGTAACCACAAATAGGTGAGTACAAATAGGTGAGTAAACGCACACACACATATACAAACATTGAGAGATATCAAAAAGTATTCATAAATGGGGCTAAAGAAATTGAATGAACCGATAAATGAAAGATTTTAAATAGCGGTTTTCCGGTGGGCGGTAATGATGTAATTATAAGTATAAGCAGCAATGGTCAGAGGTTTTTAGGTTGAACTACAAACTCTGATAAGTCTTAGTGGTGTCCACAGGGCTAGTCAGTGTTTGGGTAAACATGTTGGGTAAAGGGACACATGTGCAATTAATATTACATTATATTTCGACATTTCGCTCTCCAAGAACTTTTTTGAAGCTAATGAAAACAGCAGATGAACACAGGTACGAACACGGGGCAGGTACACAAACTGATGAAGTGCTATGACTACATTTAAAGCAAAGTAATTTAATCAGAAGAAGAGTGAGGTGATACAATGAACTATAAAGTAAAATAATGGAAGAATCGGTAAAAAAAAGTAAACTAAAGATTTTCATGTAATTATAAGATTAAGATAATTGCAATTAACTAAAAAGTAAGAATTATTTCAAATGAAAGAAATAACGAAAAGGGTAATAACCAAGAGAAGTAAGCTAGAAGAATAAGTCCCCCGTCGTTACACTAATGTTCCATATAAGAACATAAGAACATAAGAAAGGAGGAACACTGCAGCAGGCCTGTTGGCCCATACTAGGCAGGTCCTTTACAATTTATCCCACTAACAAACATTTGACCAACCCAATTTTCAATGCCACCCAAGAAACAAGCTCCGATGTGCAAGTCCCTCTCAAATCCAACCCCTCCCACTCATGTACTTATCCAACCTAAATTTTAAACTACCCAAAGTCCTAGCCTCAATAACCCAACTAGGTAGACTGTTCCACTCTCTCCTCTCACATCTTCCTCTTCCTGACCACTCCCCTCCGTATTAATAAGACGAAAGCGGGGTTATAGTTAAAGATACAAAATTAAAAATTTGGTAAACAGATGAGTATGAATCCTAGGCTCCTCTACTTCACAGTGTGACAGAGTGCAATATATGCTTTTAATGTAGTTAACAGGAGCTTTGAAGATACACAGTGCATTCACAAAATGGTATCTACACATATCAAAACCAATTCGAATCTTCCATAGACCTACTTTAAGTTTAAAGCCAATCAGAAGAGGCATTCTCTAGTTATCTCACAGAGACCAAATATCCTTAATTCTCCAGCACTATAAATCTGAAGCCCCTCGGAAAAGCAAATTAGCGCCTACACGACCGATAAAACTTTTTCACGTTAGTATAATACACTAGAGTTTAATTAAGGTTTAAAGACGGTAAGATTAGGCTTCCTTAAGTTACTGTACAGAAACTAGTCTGATTTTTAAAATTAACAAATAAAAGAATAGCCGAGGAGCAGCCAAACATCATACTCCTTCCCCCACACATCCCCGAACAGACAGGGTTTATTGGCATAAAAACAAGCGCGAATTTAATGGTGGTAATCAGAGTGATAAAAAATGAAAAAACAAAGGATATCTAGCACTAATGATAAGGAATTATAAGTGTTTCAAAGAAATGTAGATTCTAATCACTGGGGAATTCAGTGATTATATATCAAGCACAGTTACGACGGCTAAACATGCAGTAACTGTACAAGTGATGTACAAACCCGTTACTAAAAAAATGACAGTCATGGATGGAGTACAAGTATAAATAATGCAATATCACATTCTGAAACTAACTACAAAAGGTGCACACACAACACAATCCTACACGATAATCTCCACATGGAGATAAAATGTAAAATGGGATCTGCGTGGGAGAATGAAAACAAGGCATGTCCAGAAACAAGTGACAAGTGATGAGCCTGCGGGATTAAACCTTTTATTTTCCCTACATGAGCCAGATATACGAAAAAGCGAATATATTAGGTTCACTAGAAGCAGCAGTCATTCCTTACTAAGCTTTAATTACGTGGTAGAATTGAAGGTGGAGCGATGAGAAAATAACGGGAAACTTAAGTAGACTTCAAAAGAGAGGGAAGGTGTTTGGAAAGTAAGGCACCACAAGAAGCGTTGCATGTATAAGAAGGAAAATGCTATACAGTTCCGACAAGTGGAACAAGACATTGTTGAAACGTTTTTCCTACATGGTAGCCTTCTTTAGTCAAATACAAAGAAGAATAAATATGGAGACAGCAGTAGTGGGGAGGCAAAGATGATATGATCAGTTCATCAACCTTGTAGGTGATCTTGAGGTGCTTAGTCCCTCAGCCTGATGAACAGATCATCTCTATAATATGACTGTAGAGGTGAACTCTGACTCGTCTAAGTGATGTAAAGCCTGAATATGAAGTGTCAGGACGTCGTAAATAAATATATGGCATACTTGAAGAAAGGAAACAGTAAATACAGAGAACGCCTCTGGCTCAACATGGAAGAATTAGGAAATAAAGACTGCAGAAAAAAGTAATATGACTATGCACGAATGAGGAAGGAAACTGGGAGACAATTTAGGAATGATATAACATCAAAGGATAAAGTTGCACAACGAAATTGTTTTATAGCCTCATAAAATAAAAATAACTGTGATTGTTGAAGCACGAACGATGACAGAAGAATTTGAGTAATTCAACAGAAGATTCAGGGATTTTTTTTTTTTTGGGCAGAGTAGAGGGAGATAACAGAATAGAGGAGAAACGGAACATCAGGCAGGAGAGGAAAGAACGACAAAGGTCGGAACAAAGATATTTCAGGGGCTGGGCACCACCACAGCAGTAAAGACCTGACAGCATTTTTTTCATGGATACCGAATTGAAGGACAGCAGTTGCCTGAGCCTCTTGCGAGGATCTTCAATAGCTTTCCACACACGAGACACGAGACTGCATATTCCTGAATGCAAAACGGCATCTGACGCAATCCCCTTCCATAGACAAATGGACAGACTGGAAGAACAGGTAGTATTAACCGTACTATGCGTCACTGTTTGCAGAAGTAACACTAGTGAGAAAATAAGAACAGTTACTGACGAGGAGTAATACGACGATAACTTAGACACGTTGCAGATATGGTGGAATATATGAATGAATTTATTTCGATAAGTACAAGGTTATGCAAATAAATGAAACGAAAGGAACACCGGAGAGAGAGGACATTGTTGGGCAAGATATTTGAAAAACGCTGGAGCCAATTTCGGGGTCACCGCCAATGCAATACGGTCCCAGACAGGTTCTGGGAGAGAATATAATTCCGAGCCAAATACATTCACAAACTGAGAAGCGTCGGTAGAGTGTACGTGGTAGACAAGCTACAGAACTGCTTACAGGGGTCCTAAGATCTTAATGTAATGTTTTACGAGACGCAAATTTTTATCATCATACTGTACGGTCACGGGCACGGAGTCCACTCTTAAAATATATGTTGGGACGATCGAAAAGGCCCAGGATTTTTAACCAGATTTATTCAGAAACTGAGAGGAGTGCACTACTAGCAGGCATTTAAGGAATTTAAACTAACAACCTTGGAAAAGATAAGGGCTGAGGAAAATATGATTACGGCATGCTATATACTATGTAATACGAGCACAAAATACAGGGGGTTATGAATTGAAACTTAAAATGGTAGGGAAGCGAAATGAAAGTAAGGGAGTGGAATGAACTAGATAAACAAATGAAATGATAGAGGCAAATTCCATTCACAGTTTCAAGTATAACGAAGTACAGGAAAAAAAAGGAATCACTAAAGCATGCGATATACTTAAAAAGGTGGGGTCAGGAGCCGGTACTTGATCCCTGAAAAATCGCTGAGCATAAACATACATATACGCAAAAAAAATAATATAGTGAAATCATTTACTCGTTGTGTTCTCTTGCAGGCATAACACTCAAGTATTTCAAACAACATTCAATTGTTGTAGATAATATCCTGTCAAAATAAACACTGAGTAAGTGATGGACTCTCTGATAAACAAGCTGAGTATCCTCCTTAATCATCTGAAGTTTGTATATAAACTATTTTCACGCTTTATGGTGCGTCTTATTAAATATATTGATTTTTCTAATTATACATGGCCATGCTAATTAGAGCAAAGCTTTATCATACAGCTACAGTATGTTTTTTTTTTCCACGGGAAAGTAACTTCTTCATAAATTCATTTATTTTTATCTTATTCATAATGGAACACCATTTTTATCTAGCAGTTACCAAACGAAGAAATCATCATTCATCACTGTAATCAAAATGGAAATTAGACACGTGCAACATCTGAGTATCTTTATTGTAGACGTTTCGCCAACAAGTGGCTTTATCAATACAAATTCAAGGACATAACTGGATGACCTTCATGTCTTGAATCTATCCGTAGGTGCTCCATTTGTGGGAGTAACTTGGTGGACGAGGAGTTAAGGAAGGTGATTGATGTGATGGGGATAGTTGCCGTCAACAGAGTTTAATAACTCTGTTGACGGCAACTATTTTTGGACCTCTAATAATTCCTCTTAAGTAGGCCTAAGGTAAACACAGTTGAATTGTAATTAGCAGACGTTCAAATCTTCACAGCAGTATTGCAATATATTAGTTTCAATAGGCTCTTTATTAATTAATGTGCAAGACATATGGATGTACTTAGGTTAATCAAGATTACGAGATGGTCAGAGGCTTGAGGATGTCACCTCAATATTGTGAGGAAATTAATCGCCGAAAATGTAACTGGACTGTTAATTAGTACATTTGGCTGAATATTATTAGACGTTACCCAATATTGTTAGTTATCTTTGTTGGCAATATAAACACAAATGCAGTATAATGTGATCCTTTATTGACTACGTTTCGCCCACACAGTGGGCTTTTTCAAGTCACAAACAGAACTACCTGGGGTGGAAGGAACGCGAGTATTTATAGTCCGGCTGAGGTCAGGTGAAGAATGCTGCATCTGATAATGTACCGAGTTGGGTTGTAGAGTCTAAAAACTTGGGTAGCTTGGAAAGGAGACTGGACAAGTTTGTGAGCAGACCTTCTACAGTGTTCTTATGTGGGATAGCGATGAAGAAGTTTCTTGGCAAGTGGTTCAGCTATGTTATAGAAGCCACTATTCTGGTTGAAGTTGTCGGATATAGAAATAAGTGATGATTCCAGGATTCTTCGGTATTGAGTGTTGTCTTCTGTGGCGATAAGTCTTGAGTTTCTGTAGTTTATCAAGTGGTTGTGTGAATTACGGTGTTGTACGCAGGCATTCCTTGTGTCGTCAGACCTGCTTGCGTATTGGTGTTCTGAAATACGTGTTTGGAGGTCCCTTGATGTTTCACCCACGTATAACTTGTTGCAGTCATTACAAGGGATTATGTATACTCCTGCAGAGGATGGAGGCTTGTCCTGCCTACTACTGGTGATGTCCTTGATGGTCGTGGTTGTGGAGGTAGATACTTGGAATGATGTTTTGGCAAAGATGTTGGAAACACGTTTGGCAATGGAGTTGGTGGGAAGGACTATGTATCTCTTCTCGGCAGTGTCTTCTCTGGGTGTGTTGAAGATGTTTAGTGCTCGCCGTCTGCAGTCTCTGATGAAGTGACGAGGATAGTGGAGTTTGGAAAATACTTGTTCAATTATAGTGCATTCTTCCTCAAGGAACTCGTTGCTGCAGATTCTGAGTGCACGCAGGAAGAAGCCTATAATTACACCACGTTTGGTTTTGGTGTCGTGGTGAGAGTAGAAGTGGAGAAGATCGTTTTGGTTGGTGGGTTTTCGATAGACTTTAAAACGAAGTTCGTGGTCAGCTTTGCAGAGTAGAACATCAAGGAAAGGAAGAGTGTTGTCGACCTCTTCTTCAAGTGTGAACTGGATTGAAGGCTCGACCTGGTTGAGCTTGTCTTGGAGAGCTTGAACGTTGAAGCGTTTAGGAGTTATGAGGAGAATGTCGTCAACATAACGGAGCCAGGTGACAGACGAAGGAATAATGGTGGAGAAACGTTCGGCTTCTAGATGTTCCATGTATAGGTTCGCCAGGACTGCACTGAGTGGCGAACCCATGGGTAGTCCAAAAGTCTGCTGAAAGAGGTGATTTTCAAAAGAGAAACACGTAAAGCCAACACATAGTTCAACTAGGTCGATGAAATCGCTGGCTGGAATGGGAAGATCAAGTGAATCGTCAATTTTCCAAACTCCACTATCCTCGTCACTTCATCAGAGACTGCAGACGGCGAGCACTAAACATCTTCAACACACCCAGAGAAGACACTGCCGAGAAGAGATACATAGTCCTTCCCACCAACTCCATTGCCAAACGTGTTTCCAACATCTTTGCCAAAACATCATTCCAAGTATCTACCTCCACAACCACGACCATCAAGGACATCACCAGTAGTAGGCAGGACAAGCCTCCATCCTCTGCAGGGGTATACATAATCCCTTGTAATGACTGCAACAAGTTATACGTGGGTGAAACATCAAGGGACCTCCAAACACGTATTTCAGAACACCAATACGCAAGCAGGTCTGACGACACAAGGAATGCCTGCGTACAACACCGTAATTCACACAACCACTTGATAAACTACAGAAACTCAAGACTTATCGCCACAGAAGACAACACTCAATACCGAAGAATCCTGGAATCATCACTTATTTCTATATCCGACAACTTCAACCAGAATAGTGGCTTCTTTGTTAGATAGGTTGTTAGATAGGTAGTAGGTTGGTAGACAGCAACCACCCAGGGAAGTACTACCGTCCTGCCAGATGAATGTGAAACAGAAACCTGTAACTGTTTTGCATGATGGTAGGATTGCTGGTGTCTTTTTCTGTCTCATAAACACGCTAGATAACAGGGATATCTTGCTACTCCAACTTACACTTTGGTCACACTTCACAGACATGCACATGCATATATATATATATACATACATCTAGGTTTTTCTCCTTTTTCTACATAGCTCTTGTTCTTCTTTATTTCTTCTATTGTCCATGGAGAAGTGGAAAAGAATCTTTCCTCCGTAAGCCATGCGTGTCGTATGAGGCGACTAAAATGCCGGGAGCAATGGGCTAGTAACCCCTTCTCCTGTAGACATTTACTAAAAAAGAGATGAAGAAAAACTTTATAAAACTGGGATGCTTGAATGTGCGTGGATGTAGTGCAGATGACAAGAAACAGATGATTGCTGATGTTATGAATGAAAAGAAGTTGGATGTCCTGGCCCTAAGCGAAACAAAGCTGAAGGGGGTAGGGGAGTTTCGGTGGGAGGAAATAAATGGGATTAAATCTGGAGTATCTGAGAGAGCTAGAGCAAAGGAATGGGTAGCAGTAATGTTGAATAATCAGTTATGGAAGGAGAAAAGAGAATATGAATGTGTAAATGCAAGAATTATGTGGATTAAAGTAAAGGTTGGATGCGAGAAGTGGGTCATAATAAGCGTGTATGCACCTGGAGAAGAGAGGAATGCAGAGGAGAGAGAGAGAGATTTTGGGAGATGTTAAGTGAATGTATAGGAGCCTTTGAACCAAGTGAGAGAGTAATTGTGGTAGGGGACCTGAATGCTAAAGTAGGAGAAACTTTTAGAGAGGGGTGTGGTAGGTAAGTTTGGGGTGCCAGGTGTAAATGATAATGGGAGCCCTTTGATTGAACTTTGTATAGAAAGGGGTTTAGTTATAGGTAATACATATTTTAAGAAAAAGAGGATAAATAAGTACACAAGATATGATGTAGGGCGAAATGACAGTAGTTTGTTGGATTATGTATTGGTAGATAAAAGACTGTTGAGTAGACTTCAGGATGTACATGTTTATAGAGGGGCCACAGATATATCAGATCACTTTCTAGTTGTAGCTACACTGAGAGTAAAAGGTAGATGGGATACAAGGAGAATAGAAGCATCAGGGAAGAGAGAGGTGAAGGTTTATAAACTAAAAGAGGAGGCAGTTAGGGAAAGATATAAACAGCTATTGGAGGATAGATGGGCTAATGAGAGCATAGGCAATGGGGTCGAAGAGGTATGGGGTAGGTTTAAAAATGTAGTGTTAGAGTGTTCAGCAGAAGTTTGTGGTTACAGGAAAGTGGGTGCGGGAGGGAAGAGGAGCGATTGGTGGAATGATGATGTAAAGAGAGTAGTAAGGGAGAAAAAGTTAGCATATGAGAAGTTTTTACAAAGTAGAAGTGATGCAAGGAGGGAAGAGTATATGGAGAAAAAGAGAGAGGTTAAGAGAGTGGTGAAGCAATGTAAAAGGAGAGCAAATGAGAGAGTGGGTGAGATGTTATCAACAAATTTTGTTGAAAATAAGAAAAAGTTTTGGAGTGAGATTAACAAGTTAAGGAAGCCTAGAGAATAAATGGATTTGTCAATTAAAAATAGGAGAGGAGAGTTATTAAATGGAGAGTTAGAGGTATTGGGAAGATGGAGGGAATATTTTGAGGAATTGTTAAATGTTGATGAAGATAGGGAAGCTGTGATTTCGTGTATAGGGCAAGGAGGAATAACATCTTGTAGGAGTGAGGAAGAGCCAGTTGTGAGTGTGCGGGAAGTTCGTGAGGCAGTAGGTAAAATGAAAGGGGGTAAGGCAGCCGCGATTGATGGGATAAAGATAGAAATGTTAAAAGCAGGTGGGGATATAGTTTTGGAGTGGTTGGTGCAATTATTTAATAAATGTATGGAAGAGGGTAAGGTACCTAGGGATTGGCAGAGAGCATGCATAGTTCCTTTGTATAAAGGCAAAGGGGACAAAAGAGAGTGCAAAAATTATAGGGGGATAAGTCTGTTGAGTATACCTGGTAAAGTGTATGGTAGAGTTATTATTGAAAGAATTAAAAGTAAGACGGAGAACAGGATAGCAGATGAACAAGGAGGCTTTAGGAAAGGTAGGGGGTGTGTGGACCAGGTGTTTACAGTGAAACATATAAGTGAACAGTATTTAGATAATGCTAATGAGGCGTATGACAGGAGAATAGGGGGGCAATGTGGCAGATTTTGCAGGTGTATGGTGTAGGAGGTAGGTTACTGAAAGCAGTGAAGAGTTTTTACGAGGATAGTGAGGCTCAAGTTAGAGTATGTAGGAAAGAGGGAAATTATTTCCCAGTAAAAGTAGGCCTTAGACAAGGATGTGTGATGTCACCGTGGTTGTTTAATATATTTATAGATGGGGTTGTAAGAGAAGTAAATGCGAGGGTCTTGACAAGAGGCGTGGAGTTAAAAGATAAAGAATCACACATAAAGTGGGAGTTGTCACAGTTGCTCTTTGCTGATGACACTGTGCTCTTGAGAGATTCTGAAGAGAAGTTGCAGAGATTGGTGGATGAATTTGGTAGGGTGTGCAAAAGAAGAAAATTAAAAGTGAATACAGGAAAGAGTAAGGTTATGAGGATAACAAAAATAGTAGGTGATGAAAGATTGGATATCAGATTGGAGGGAGAGAGTATGGAGGAGGTGAATGTATTCAGATATTTGGGAGTGGACGTGTCAGCGGATGGGTCTATGAAGGATGAGGTGAATCATAGAATTGATGAGGGGAAAAGGGTGAGTGGTGCACTTAGGAGTCTGTGGAGACAAAGAACTTTGTCCTTGGAGGCAAAGAGGGGAATGTATGAGAGTATAGTTTTACCAACACTCTTATATGGGTGTGAAGCATGGGTGATGAATGTTGCAGCGAGGAGAAGGCTGGAGGCAGTGGAGATGTCATGTCTGAGGGCAATGTGTGGTGTGAATATAATGCAGAGAATTCGTAGTTTGGAAGTTAGGAGGAGGTGCGGGATTACCAAAACTGTTGTCCAGAGGGCTGAGGAAGGGTTGTTGAGGTGGTTCGGACATGTAGAGAGAATGGAGCGAAACAGAATGACTTCAAGAGTGTATCAGTCTGTAGTGGAAGGAAGGCGGGGTAGGGGTCGGCCTAGGAAAGGTTGGAGGGAGGGGGTAAAGGAGGTTTTGTGTGCGAGGGGCTTGGACTTCCAGCAGGCGTGCGTGAGCGTGTTTGATAGGAGTGAATGGAGACGAATGGTTTTTAATACTTGACGTGCTGTTGGAGTGTAAGCAAAGTAACATTTATGAAGGGGTTCAGGGAAACCGGCAGGCCGGACTTGAGTCCTGGAGATGGGAAGTACAGTGCCTGCACTCTGAAGGAGGGGTGTTAATGTTGCAGTTTAAAAACTGTAGTGTAAAGCACTCTTCTGGTAAGACAGTGATGGAGTGAATGATGGTGAAAGTTTTTCTTTTTCGGGCCACCCTGCCTTGGTGGGAATCGGCCAGAGTGATAATAATAAATAAAAAAATTCTTTGTTAGATTGAAGAAGCACTCACAGCATTTGTCCTTGTATCTTATCCTCTAAGGCGTTCAACTTAACGAAAAGTTATATTCTAAGCTGCTTAATGTAGAAGTACATTAAGACGCTTCGCCCGCTCAGCAGGGTTCTTCAGTCGAATACAGAACCGACTTAAAAAATGGAGAGAGCAGGATCAATGGAGAGATCAATTTGAGGAGACCAGTCCCTCAGTCTTGAGATAATTTTAGATGGTTAGTCACTTAGCCCTTTATACTGAAGTCTGCTGAGCGAGCTAAGCGTTTCAACAGTGAAAATACCAACTGTTGAGCGTCTTACTCATGTTGCCGATACTGTATACCATAAAATGATAAGGCACTAAATGATGGGAACCAAATACAGGCCTTGCATATACAGTACTGTCTATTCCTTATATACTCTATTTATGTAACTTTAACATGATAAGTCATAATGAATGATTGAAATTAAGTTACCGACACGAACTTATTTCATGTATTTTACTTTAGGAGAGAAGCGTCAAGTAAAGACGATTATCTTAGATTCTGTACAGATCATTTTCATATTTTACACAACTTATGTTTTAGAATGAACATGTTAGTTTGGCAGCAGTATATGCTGCTGGGACCTGACTCGTCAGTGGCACTTTTGAAACATGGCGTAATGCACACGTATCTCACTCTATCTCTCTCTCTCTCTCTCTCTCTCTCTCTCTCTCTCTCTCTCTCTCTCTCTCTCTCTCTCTCTCTCCCTACGTCTTTGATAACTTATGGATCTCCCTCCCTTTTCCAGTCAGCCCTGCTTCTCATTCTTTAGTCTCTCTGTTTTGGTGTCCGTGTTCTCTCAATTCCCTTCTCTCCATCTCTTGCTCGTCCCTCCATTTCTTCATCCCTTTCCATCTTTCTCTTTGTCCTGTTTCTTCCAGTCTACTTAGCCTCATGGATCCAAGCCCATTTATTTTAGCTGTGTTCATATTGATTTTCGTGTATTTATTGCGGTCATAAATTCTGACTCTTTTTATTCGTCACACACACACACACACACACACACACACACACACACACACACACACACACACACACACACACATATATACACACACACATATATATATATATATATATATATATATATATATATATATATATATATATATATATATATACATATATATTCCACCTGTTGCTACTCTTGCATAGCTCCTGGTGATGCACGGAGTCGTGAGAGATCTTGAGCTGAAGTCCATCCCCCGTGGCTTGTCTTGCACACGTGTGTGTACACATACATAATCACAGTCACTATTATTCATTCAATATCTGTTTTACTAGATGTGTGCGGCCATCTCAGTTCAAATACCCCTCCGAACTATAACCTCTCCACCCCTTATTCACGATACAGGCACTGTACCTCCCTCCTCCATGACTCGTATTTTGCTAACCTTCTCTCTCTCTTTCTCTTATCAGTTCCCTTCCTTCTCTCCCTCGCTTTTAGTGCTTTCGTTCTCTCTCGCAGTGTTCCGGAGGAGCTCTTAGCTACATGACCGTCAATTATCTGCTCGATCCTTAAGGGAAAAAATTAAACGACCATTTCCTCTTGAGTTTTATGCAGTTTGGCGTATTTTACTTCTGGTTAAGAGGCAGATGGTGAAGTCCTGTATGTCTTTGTCTCACAACTGCCAACACGCACTGTTTTTTCCCAACATATGCTGGTTGTATTTTGAAAATAAAACCAGATTTTTTTAGAGTAAAATCTTATGGGTATTAGTTTAACACGATTACCAAAATCTGGAGAACAATCGGGGAATTTTGAGTATCAAAGGCATTGGCGAGGTGGACCAGAGAAGATTTTATCTTTAATAGATCCTTTTTTTCCGACTAATCTTTATTTTTTTTATTTTTTGAAATTTTTTTATAACTTTAAGAAGGCTAGTTATTACATCACTAATTAATTTAAAATATCCGGTAAAAGGAGTAACTGAGGGAAGTTAATGAATGCACAGGGCAGAGAGCTATGAGTGTACCAGGGTGGATCAAGACCGTGCATGAAGTACCTCTCAGTACCCCAGCACTTCCCGGACTCCAGCACCCATTCTCTCGGACGTCACTCCCCAGCTTCACCAGCCCTCGGCACCTCCCACCACTGGCACCTCCTGTCACCGGCACCTCCCAATTCAAGAACCTCCCCCCATCAGCATCTCCCACTCCTATCGGCATCTCCCACTTTCAGTATCTCCCACTCCCAGCAGCATCTGCTCCCAGCATTTTCCATTCTCAGATGCAGCATCCCCCACTCCCTGCAGCATCTCCCTTTCTCAGCAATATCCCCCCTTCCCACCAGTATCTTACACTCGAACCAGCATCTCCCACTCCCACCATCATCTCCCACTCCCAGCAGCGTCTGGTAACACCATCTCCCACTACCAGCATCTCCTACCACCACCATTTACCACCTGCATTTGACACCAACAGCCAACCTTTTGAACTCCAAATAGTCATACTCCCGGTAATCCTAAGTGACAGTGGCAACCTCCCATATTCCCACTCATCTTGGATAGCAGTGCCAGGCCCCCACACTTCCACTCATCCAGGGTAGCAGTGCCAGCCTTCCACTCATCCAGGGTAGCAGTGCCAGCCTCCCGTACAAGAAGCATTAAGGAACAAGTCTTGAGTTTACACTGTTAGATGACAATGTTGCTCTTGCTGACGTTTTAAAGGAATATTTACTTTTATTTTGTGTCTTCTGTAAAAGGCGGCTTTAACCGAGGGTCAACCAAGCAGTGTGGTTATTTATAGTCCTTTTAGATCTTGCCCACCAACGATACCACCCACAGCAGTCGAATAACTCCATGTTTTAAATTTACCGCTTGGTAACAGGAGTTGTAGGTCTCATCAGTTTTGCTCATACGTCGCACTTCGCTGAGGCAATGATCGCCTCAAAATTACCTCTCCACTTCTACTGTCTGTAGTATTGTTCATTAATCATCTCTGTATTTGACTGAAGAAGCCTGCTGCGCAGGGGAAACGTTTCACCCAACCAGCCTTATGCGATGCGTTATGTTTAAAGGATCCTCTGCTGTCAGTGTCTTAATTCCCACTTGTCGGCTTTTGGTAATGTCATCCAGTGTCAGAGAATCTCATTCAAGGATCATAATGTTATCACGGGCGCAGATACAATGATAGGCTAGATAACTAAAACATTAAAGACAAGCGATGCCGAACCACTAAAGATGCTCTTTTTAAGTCACTTTTTCTCTATAGGCTGAATATTGCTGTGTAATGACTGCCTTCCTTAAAAGCAGGAGAATTTGCAGAACTATAAAATATACAGAGAACCTTCACTACTCGCATAAATTCTAACATTTGGACTCCTGGGAAAATTTTGGTGGGATTGGTCCCAAACCTGCCCACTGAAATCACTACATCTGAAAGTAAGATTCTTTGTAGACGGTGCAAAATACCTCCAATGGATAGCAGTGGCACGAAGAGTGCGCTAGGTGAGAACTTGGGAACCAAGATTCGTCAACATCCCACTTTTCGTGTGAAAGCGGAATTGCTAACAAACCTATGGCAATCTTCAAGAGGGAACTTGGTAAGTTTTTAAAGTCATTTCCTGATCAGCCGGGCTGTAGTGCACTTGTTGAACTTCATGTGGCTAATACCGCATCAGACAAGGCCTCCAGCCTTGATAACCCTCGAAATCGACTCCAAGAAGACTCCAGATATACCTTCACACGGTTTAGTAATTCAAGAAATGTTCGAATACCTTCATTTCGACAACCTTTTAAATATCCTGTTATGAAATAGTTATTTTGAACACAGCAAACGACACCTTATCTTTTGCATCTCATCTGGGTGCTATGTAAGCGTCCAGCGAACAATATCGTTTGCTGAGGGATTGTGAGGGAAAAGTACCTTAGATAGGAGTGGTGGAAGTATGAATGAACTGTGGTGGTAGTTTAGTGGGCAGTATGCTTGTTCAGTTAGGGTGGGTGCATAGTTCCCGCTATCCCACAGTCTGTACCCTGTGGGAGGTGATGAGTTTGTCTCCGACCGGTGGTCCGTCACTTGACTTGTGGCTCCCATCAAATCTGTAAGTATTCGTTCTATTCCTGTCTAAATTATTGTATGTTTTAGATTAAGTTGGTTTCAATAAGAGCTTCACTCTTGTTTAGGATTTTAGATTCCAGTTTATTCCTGCGTTGATTTGACTTATGTAGTGTTTTATGTCATCTTTTAATCCTCACCATTTCTTTTAAAAACTGTACGCCTATCGTGTGAGTGATTTCTAGATTGGTGTGTAACTTTGTGTTTTCTTTTAGTTTTGACTGTCGACTCGGGTCATTAGACAGAGGTGAGATATAGAAGGGCAGCATTGACATTGATGAGGGAATAAATAGCGACATAAGCAAATTTGCTGATGACACCAAAATAGGCCATCCAATTCATTCTGATGAGGACACTAGAGCACTCCAGGATGATTTGAATAGACTGATGCAATGGTCGGAGAAGTGGCAGATGCAGTTTAATATTGACAGATGCAAAGTTCTAAATGTTGGACAGTTAAATAACCATGCCACATATAAACTAAATAATGTAGATCTTAATACTACTGATTGCGAAAAGGATTTAGGAGTTCTGGTTAGCAGTAATCTAAAACCAAGACAACAGTGCATTAGTGTTCGCAATAAAGCTAAGAGAATTCTTGGCTTCATATCTAGAAGTATAAATAATAGAAGTCCTCAGGTTGTTCTTCAACTCTATATATCCTTGGTTAGGCCTCATTTATACTATGCTGCTCAGTTCTGGTCACCGTATTACAGAATGGATATAAATGCTTTGGAAAACGTACAGAGAAGGATGACAAAGATGATCCCATGTATCAGAAATCTTCCTTATGAGGATAGACTGAGGGCCCTGAATCTGCACTCTATCGAAAGGCGTAGAATTAGAGGGGATATGATCGAGGTGTATAAATGGAAAACAGGAATAAGTAAAGGGGATGTAAATAGCGCGCTGAAAATTTCCAGTCAAGACAGGACTCTCAGCAATGGTTTCAAGTTGGAAAAATTCAGATTCAAGAAGGATATAGGAAAGCACTGGTTTGGTAATAGAGTTGTAGATGAGTGGAACAAACTCCCGAGTACAGTTATTGAGGCTAAAACGTTGTGTAGTTTTAAAAGTAGGTTAGATAAATACATGAATGGGTGTGGGTGAGTGTGAGTCGGACCTGACTAGCTTGTGCTGCTGGGTCTGGTGCCATGCTCCATCCTTGAGTGGAGGTGACCAAACTGGGTGGGTCATTGGGCTTTTCAGGGGGGGGTCATTGGGCTTATCCGGGGGGGGTCATGGACCTGCTCCGCATGGGTCAGTAGGCCTGTTGCAGTGTTCCTTCTTTCTTATGTTCTTATGTAAAAGATCAGAGACGTCACTTTGACATCTCTACCTACACTGGTCCCCCTTTCACACATAGCTGACCACCCAGTCAGCTACACACCATTCAAGCAGCCTTCTCCCAGTTATAACTCCACCAGCGTTTTATGGTAGTTCTTGGCTGGCGACTAGACTGCTTCACAAGTGTTGTGGTGCACAGAGGATCACAGTCAACCTCTGTTCGTCAGAATCTTTACTAGTGTTGGGGACACTTGTCTTCTGTTTCAACAGTCACGTCCACCTGTGACCCCCCTCCCCAACCACGGTTCAGAACTACGTGCCCAGAACATGGGCACTGCACCATTCTCCACTGTGCCATTGTGTACATAATAGCTTTGAATCATTTATATATTTGAATTATTTATATATTTCATTTGTCATTTTTGCTTAAGGTAGGATTAATTTCATGTTTAAGTGTTTTATGTTCTTTGCTAAATTAATAAAATTGTTTGTTATTATTGATTTTTCCATTTTTATTTCCATAAGGAGGAGGGTCTGATAGGGCTGCGCGAACCTTTACAGGGACTGATTACCTAGTCTTCTACTGTCTGGTTTTAACACCCTTTAATAACTCTTGTATTAATAACAAAAAAGGCACAATACCGTGACTGGAACGATACACAAATAACCGGCACATAAAAGAGAGAAGCTTACGACGACGTTTCGGTCCGACTTTGACCATTGACAATGGTCCAAGTCGGACCGAAACGTCGTCGTAAGCTTCTCTCTTTTATGTGCGGGTTATTTGTGTACTCTTGTATTGAATTGATAAAGCCACTGATTGGCATTGGGTCTTGAGAATAAAGACACCCAGGTGTTGTACATGTGTCTTATTCATCAATAAAGACACCCAGGTGTTGTACATGTGTCTTATTCATCCGTTTTTCAGTATTGTATAACATTAATGTTATTAATGTGACAATGCAGACGACGTATAATCCATTAAGTCCTTGCACGTAAGAACTTTATTTTCCTCCTAGTCTTCCAAAGCAGCATGCCGCAACTTCGGATGATGATGGTAGGTGTAAACCCAGGAATATAAACCAAGCAAATAATATATGGATATTGTTTGAGACCTTACTGTAACAGAAGCATGTGTACACAATTTTTACTGCCCTTGTTTTTAGTTAAACATTTGTGTCTGATGATACCCCTGAGGTCGTACAGTAACGTCTAGAGGTCAAGAGGGCAATCATTAATTTTCTGATAAATAAAACTTCATTTTAATCCATGTACTCTGTTGAGTACAAATGTGTATAATAATATGTATATGATGATTATTAACGAAATTGTTTTAAGAAAGAAATAAGTTATGGTCATAACTCTTGACTAGTAGGTCGGATTCAGTTTAGATTGGCAGACGTGAGTTCAGAGGATAGGATAGCTGTGACAACCAAACATTAAGAGATGTGGAGTTGGTACGGTGTTCGGCATTCGTTGCCCTGTTCTGGAACTCCCCTTGGATTAACGTACATTTACCTCTTTTTACGTGTAACTAATCGATAGCAACTAAGTATCAAAAAATATTGGTTGTTCACATCCGTGTCCTGACTCGTAAAATATAGCACTGGTATCAGGTGTGCTCTTTAAGCTGGACGACAGATTGCACAAATAGGCTTAAGGGGAGGGTATTATTGTTTTCTGGGGATAAACTGAGGCTAGGAAGGAATGCACTTTCTCTTGCTTGAAGTTACTGAAAGTTATTTTAAACATAATTAAAATTATCTCCATCATCGTTATCACAATCATAACTAGCACAGTTGTTAACTTGCATTAACACCACAACCATCGTCACCATAACTAGCATCACCAACATCATCCCCAGCATCATGGTCAGAGATACCAAACACACACACACACACACACACACACACACACACACACACACACACACACACACACACACACACACACACACACACGGTAACGGAAGTAAGACAAAGAGAGAGAGAGGGGTAGATTGCATTTTCTTGGACTGCAAGAAGGCTTTCGACACAGTTCCGCACAAGAGATAAATGCGGAACTTTACGCTGTAGAATCCCATAGCACCCTACCAGGTCCCTCACTCCCCAAGCCCCCACAAACCCCCCTGAATATAGTGTTGCAGAAGAAACTGAAGGTATGGTACACCAAGGCTGATGGAATAACGAGCAAGTGGGAAGAGTGGCATGAAAGAATCACACAGGCATCACCAGACATAATAGCTCTCATAGAATAAGGAGAATAGTCGAAGAGCCAGAAATGAATATGCTCAGGTAAAGACAATACAAAAATGACATACCTGCGAAAGCCAAGTCCGACCCGAAGCTGTTG
The DNA here is from genome assembly GCF_038502225.1 of Cherax quadricarinatus. Lineage (NCBI taxonomy): Eukaryota > Metazoa > Arthropoda > Malacostraca > Decapoda > Parastacidae > Cherax > Cherax quadricarinatus. Next base: position 35,176,947 of record NC_091296.1, on the reverse strand, counting down.
TACAGTCACATCAGGAGGAAACGACAGTCAAAGACCAGGTAATCAAGCTGAGGAAGGAAGGAGAAAAGATCACAGGAAACGGCGGAGAAGTATGTTAGGAGCTCAACATCAGGTTCAGAGTGGTATTCACAGAGGAGATAGAAAGGACTCCAGAAAGATGGAGTAGTTGGGTACACCATCAAGTGCTGGCCACAATACATACAACCGAGGTGGAGGTGAAAAGGCTGCTAAGTGAACTAGATACCTCAACGGCGATGAGGCCGGACATCTCCCCATGGGTGCTAAGAGAGGGAGCAAATGCGCTCAGTGTACCACTAACAACAATCTTCAACACATGTTTCGAAATAGAGCGCCTGCCTGAGGTATGGAAGACAGCAAATGTAGTCCCAATTTTTAAAAAAGGAGACAGGCACGCAGCATTAAACTACAGACCAGTGTCACTGACATGTTTGGTATTGAAAGTCATAGAGAAGATTGTCAGGAGAAGAGTGGTGGAGCACTTAGAAAGGAATGAGCTTATTAACAAAAACCAGCACGGATTTAATGACGGGGAATCCTGTGTCACAGACCTGGAGTCCTGTGACAGGGTGATGACAGTAAAACAAGAAAGGGAAGGGTGGGTAGATTGCATTTTCTTGGACTGTAAGAAGGCTTTTGACACAGTTCCACACAAGAGATTAATGCAAAAGCAGAAGGACCAGATAGGTATAACAGGGAAGGCAGTGCAGTGGATCAAAAAATACCTAACGGAAGGTATCAGCGAGCCATGGTATGTGACTAGGTGTCAGAGTGGGCGCCTGTGACGAGCGGGGTTCCACAGGAGTCAGTCCTAGGACCGGTGCTGTTTCTGGTGTATGTGAATGACATGACGGAAGGAATAGATACAGAAGTGTCCGTGTGTGCAGACGATGTGAAGTTAATGAGAAGAATTCAATCGGAGGAGGACCAGGTAGGGCTACATTGGGATCTGGAAAGGCTGCAGGCCTGGTCCAGAAACTGGCTCCTGGAGTTCAACCCCACCAAGTGCCAAGTCATGTAGATTGGTGAAGGTCAAACAAGACCGCAGACAGAGTACAATCCAGGGGGCCAAAGACTACAAACCTCACACAGGAAAAAGGATTTCGGAGTGTGTATAATACCGAGCACATCTCCTGAGGTCTGCCTAGCAAACCTAAGAATAGCTTTTTAACATCTCAGTAAGGAATCGTTTAGGACTCTGTACACAGTGTACGTCATGCCCATATTGGAGTATGCAGCACCAGTTAGGAACCCACACCTGGCCAAGCACGTCAGGAAATTAGAGAAAGTGCAAAGTTTTGCAACAAGACTAGTCCCGGAGCTAAGGGGCATGTAGAACGAAGAGAGGTTAAGGGAAATCGATCTGACGACACTGAAAGGCAGGAGAGATAGGGGGAATATGATAACGACATATAAAATACTGAGAGGAATTGACAAGGTGGACAGAGACAGGATGTTCCAGAGATGGGACACAGCAACAAGGGGTCAAGTTAGAAGATAAAAGACTCAGATGAGTCACAGGGATGTTAGGAAGTGCTACTTGAGTCATAGAGTTGTAAGTAGAATAGTCAGGAAAGTTATGTAGTTGAGGCAGGAACCATACATAGCTTTAAGAAGAGGTATGATAAAGATCATGGAGCAGGAAGAGTGACTCAGTAGCGGCCAGTGAAGAGGCGGGGCCAGGAGCTGTGAATCGATCCCTGCAATCACAACTAAGAGAGTACACACACACACACACACACACATAGGAAGTGTTCTGTAGCCCAGTATTACTGACATGTATAACATGCAAGGTAATGAAAATAATCAGGAGGGGATTGGTACAACACTTGGAGAGAAGTGGTTCCTTCAGCTATAACCAGCATGGGCCTACAGATTATTTTTTTATTCCAGTCCGTGTAAATTCTATGAGAGCAAACCAAGTGAGCCAATAGAAGGAGGAGGAGCATGGGTGGATTCCATTTTACTTAGACTGGTAGAAGGCATCTGGCACCGTACCCCACAAGAGACTTGAGGTGCAGGCAGGAATATTAAGGAACGTGCAACTGGAGATCAAAAAGTACTTTAAGGAAAGGAAGCTAAGAGCGAAGGTCCAGTTAGAGATGTCAGATCAAGGAAAAATTACTAACGAAGTTAAACTAGGATCGGGATTAGAACCAATGCTATTTCTGGTTTTTGTGAATGACATACCAGATGGAGATTGGGTCAACTGTATCCTCGTTTGCTAATGATGTGATATTGATGATTACGAATGAGAATTAGAAAACTCTGTAAATGGAACATTATAAACTGCAAGACTGACTGGTCAGATAAGTGGTTGCGTGAATTCGTTCCCGCGAAATGTAAGATTATGAAGACTGGTGGAGGGGCAAGAAGACCGGATAAGGTGTACAGACTTGGGAAATAGAAATTTCGAATCTCAAGCCTTTCCTTCTAGCACATATTAGCTCATACTCGTTAGCTCTGGAACTAGCCTCGTTGCAGTTATTTTTACTTTATTCAGGTTTTTACCGTGCTTTCTGGCAACGCATTATCCAAGATGGGCTTAGGGCTAAATATAGGTTGTTTAATAAGGCCGATATTACTCTTTGTTGAGATTCATGAAGGCTACTCTTAGATTTTCCAGATGAACATTACCTGTAAATCTTCGGTTGTTATGAGCCTCATGCGATATGCCAGGAACTATGCTTGACGTAGGAGGATGAACCAGGAAAGACATGATAACATAAATACCCAGAGGAGTTGATAAGTATTACGGGGTACTGTAAAAAAAACAATATTTATATAAAATAACGCTCCATATATCATGTCATTTTCCGTGTAGTTCACTGAAAGTGGACGTGTAGTATTCCCTGAAAGCGAACGCGTTTTATTCCTATCAGTCAGGCAGTGGCCAGGACAGGAGCAGATGAGAGGTGTGTTTAGTTCAGTACCAGACGGGTTGTCACGGGGTGAAGTCATCATGTTGGGGCGGTAGTTTGAGTAAGTAATTTTGGTAAGTTTTTTAGTGTATACTATAGGTGTTTGTGTTTAAGTGTTCTCATGTTTATTTGTAAAGCCGTAGTATGCAGAGGCTTGTGTTATGGAGAGTACTTTAATGTTTCTGCAGAAAAGGGGGGTGTTATGGAGCCTCCTTGTTCATAAATGTTCATTTATTTTGTTTAACTCATTAGTAGCAGCGTGCTAGTGAGCTAATGGGAACTGGAGTGTGGTGGTTTTTCGGAGTAAATTGTAAGTTGTATGTAAGTTACTATTATTATATTAGTATATATATATATATATATATATATATATATATATATATATATATATATATATATATATATATATAATTTTTATATTATATAGGTGAGTTTTTGTCCTTCCTAAGGATAATTAATATTGTTTAATATACGAGTGCATGCTGGCCTAAGGTTCGCTGTGTTTTTCAGTGTAATTTTATAACCCCTAGACAGCAGTGTGAGCAGCCTTTAGGAGCCAGGAACATTTTATTTAAGTTACGACTTCAAAGTCGTAACAATAAGATAGGGAAGAAAATCCATTTCGTGTGGCGCGGAAACAGATACTTGGGGACATAGATGGACGTTACTGACACAGATGAGCCACAGGGATGTCAGGAACTACTCAGGATCAGCGTAGTCAGGAAGTTAAATGACCTCAATATAGTAGTAGTGGAGGCAGTTCTTAAAGTATAGAACTGGTATGATAGGGCTTAGGAAGCTAGGAAAGGTTGACTAGAGCAAGCTGCTCTTAGCTCCTAGCTCCGCCAGGAGCTAAGAGTTGGCCCCTGCAACCACACATAGGTGAGTAAATATGCACGCTTGCTCGCATGAACTGGTGCGAGCGACGAAGCCGTTAGTAAAGCCCAAAACATAATTTGTTGATGTCTTGAGATGGTTGTCCTACCTGTACTTAAAATAAATAAATTCAGATTCCAAATTAGGAAGAAAAAATATACCAGATTTCAGTACTGAAGGCGCATGTTGGTGGGATAACATCAGTATTTTAAACAATTGTAAATTGGCCTTAATGTTTGTACGCACCTGTATGTGTACATAAACTATTTTTATGAAAATGTATTAAACAAATACTTTGGTGAGTTAATAATTAAAATAAGAACATTTTGCATCAAATTATATGCAAATAATTCATGAGGAATGAGAGTCAAATTACCGACAAATGAGATGAAACAGGAAATTAGCAAGTTGAATCATTATTGTACAACGTTTCACTTAAGTATATAGTTTATCCAATCTTGCAAAGGAAAAGTTGTTGGTTAACTGCTCGGGAAAAATCATCTGACACGGCTCTTTGTCATAAAATGGCAAGAGTGCCGCAAAACGATATCCAAGGACATAAGCAGCAACGACTAATTTGTCCATGCTGGAGTGAGTCGGTGATCTCAGAATATCCAACAATTTCAACCAGAACCACGACTGCTGTGACACAGCTGAGCCTATAGCCCAAGAAATCTCTAGATCAGTATCTCACTCAATAGTTCATAAGTATGGAGGAGCAGTGCAGTAGGCCTACTGGTCTACAGTCATATATTTGTCAGAGATTAAAGCTTCAACACGCCTAACCTGACTCGTCACTTCCCCACGCTCCTGATGTATATAGTCTCGGTCTCTCTCTAGGTAGATTTGTTTATGACTTGGTAATACGCACTGTGTAGGCGAAACGTTGTCAATAAAGGATCGCATTATACTGCATGTGTCACTCTCCATCACTTTTTCTCCACCACTTCAACCTATATACATTACACAGGAAGACGAAAATAAAACTTGTGCAGTATTCCTTGAGAGCGAGGTAGGTAATGTGTTGGTGGATGTGAAGGTCACAGTGTAATGGAATGATGTTGAAAACTCCATGATTTGGAGGTGTTCTGATCGCCATGTTTATTTGCAATATTTTAGGCAAAACAGTTCATATTCTCAGAGTTTTTAAATGTGAAATTAGTTTATTTCAAGTTATAGATAGAGAAAGCGGCGACATGACTATAGATATTTATAATTAAACTGTTTGTAGTTTCTTGAGCATTGTGAAAAGCTTATTCTGCGTGTGTACTCGCCAAATTATGGTTGTAGGGGTCGAGTCATAGTTTGTGTGTGTGTGTGTGTGTGTGTGTGTGTGTATGTATTGTACAGTGCCTATTCAGAGAGTGAGTGAGTGAAGAGTCAGTTTATGCGATCTAGTTGAGTCTTGTACCAAAAATCTTCCTCTTTTATCTCAAGACCACAGTTTCTCGTCTCCATCAAGGCTACCAGCAGCATTGTTATGGTTGCTGTTAGTGGCCCAGGAAGTCTTCCTTAACATTGTTCCCCTCCGCAAGAAAACTATGATTTCTCGTCCTTCCAAAGGCTTGTCTTCCCAAGTATGTCTTTAAGGTTATTATCCCATGTCATTGTAAGTATTTTATGCCAAGTCCTGGTGTTACCAAGTAGAGTGCATCATCTTCCTTCCAAGTATTTTACTCACCACCTTACCCCAATGCTGTTTTTTTTCTCTTTACGATTCGCATTTTCTTTCTCTCCCTCCCTTTCCACTTCCTGTATTTCACTTCCTCCCCTCTGCTTCCACCCTTCCACTTCCTCCCCTCTCCTTCCACTTCCTCCCCTTCCACTTCCTCCCCTCTCCTTCCACTTCCTCCCCTACCCTTCCACTTCCTCCCCTACCCTTCCACTTCCTTACCTTATGACGAATTATTCGCTCTTCTCTTCGCCCTTATTCGTCTCACTTTTTTTCTCATCCGACTCTGCCAGGAAGCGTCTCTGAATGCTCATGCATTTTTATCTTGCTGCTCATCTGTTTTGTTCCCGGCTTATAAGCTTAGCAACTTCAACAAACTTAAACCGGAATTTTATCCTCTTCTCCAGTATAGACTAATATCTTAGAACACTCCAAGAAATACAGGTATTTCTTTTTAACATGACTCCAGCTTTTGGACGCATTTCTTAGGTTTCAGTAGAATGGTTTGATCTGAGTAAGTCTTACTTTTAAATCCATGTACTGAGTCAACCTTTGGTAAGGTTCAACACTGAACGATTCGTTACAAGAAGTATGACATGCTTTTTATACTGTCTCTGCCATACTTGTCGGTACCATTAACAGCCAACCTGAATCAGTTTTTGTTATATTGTAACCAAACTTGTTTATTACTAGTTGTATGTCACATTTGTCTATAGCTTTCATTTATATGTCCTCACCCTTGATCCTCCATGTTAGTCTTAGTCCATCTTACTCATGCCCCAATCTTATTCTATTGTCACTTTTGTGATTTTTCTCTACTCAACGACCTGAAATCTAAGTATTGCATTCTTTTCTCATAATCCTTGCTTTGAATTCTCCAGACCAGTGCGTTCCCTGTTTTTCGAGTATTTTTTTTTTAATTAGTATGGCTTGCCCATTATTATTATATGCTCGAGAACTGGTTGTACATATTAGACGAAAAGGAATCTTTGTTAATATTTTTTGAAAGACATCACTGTGTTGTGCTAATTGTTCACACATTGTGGACATCTGCAGAACATAGAATGAGACGCAGTCCCTTTGATTCCATGAGCTACTTACCAGGTCATGCAATTTTTTCTCTTTCCTGTCGACCAGTTTGATCACCTTAATACTAGTTTGCGAGAAATTCAATTGACCTCTTCTTTCATAAATCTTGCTATCTGCATGCTATTCACAATTATGACATCTTCCTCGTAAAATATATTTTCAGGACTTTAGTCCAACTGGCATATTTATTTTTTATATATAGTATGGAGTCTGACATTTGAGGTATTCAGTTAGTTTCACTAAACCTCCCTGTCATGTCTCTCAGTGACTTTGTTTATCAGTGGTATTTCTTAATCCATGCAAGTATTCTATTAGATAATGAAGCCTTGGTCTCCAGTTTGTCGCACTCTTCTGTGTTATACTGTGATGATAATCTTCATGCTGTCTCGGAATATGTATTATACACTTAATTTTCCTGTCTAATTCCCATCAGCCTGTCATAGGCTTCAGCTCTCTCACTGCCTTTCCCCCTCACTTTGTCTCCCTATCCAGTCCTCTCACTTTGTCTTTTCACCGACTGAAGCTGACTGAAGACGTAATTCCTGACTTCTCAGTCACTGAAGAAATACTTGATATTCCAGTGACTGAGAAAACACCTCCCAACTTCCCAATGGCTGAGGAAGTACTTGACATTGACGTCTCAGTGACTGAGGAAGCACTTCGTGATATCTCAGTGACTAAGTACTTGCAGAGAACCCAGTGAGTGAAGAAATATTATCTCATATCCCACTGAACAAGTATTTCCTGACATCCTAGTAGTCGAAGAGGTACTTCCTGATATCCCAATAACTGAGGAAGTACTTCCTGATATCACAGTGACTTAAGAAATACAGATGACTCTGTATTTCGTTTGCATTTATAACTTCCATCTGCGCAGTTTGTCTATGTCTATCTTATTCAGTCTTTGGAGTATAATGTACGTTATGATTATATATTCCTTATTTCTCATAGGAAAATGACTCCTAGTCTTTGGGCCTGACCCAAATCAGTCTTGTGGTTCTCCATAATATCGCGATGGGTTATCAGATTGATTATTGTTGTAATGCTGAATTGTGCTGGTAATGTTGAGCGAACAATATCCAGCAACAATTGCTTTTATTCTGTCTTTTCCCCAGTATGCATTTGCAAAATTAAAAATTATGACATATTTTTTTCCATGAGCATGTTCTTTACGAAGAATTTCCAAGCAAGTTTAATTGTTGCGTTCTCCATTCGTGGATTTTAAAGGACGTAGTAGGAAGTTGTTCCAGCTCCACAAAGGAGACGGAACTTTCCTTATGGTTAAGCTTTGCTACAATAGCACAGTTCCGAATGTCGTAGAATTTTTTTTTTTTCATAAAAAAAAAAACGGTGTGAGTAGTGCCTCTTCAAACTCATAGCTTTCATACCATTCTGGTTGTCAGGCACCTACCGTCCACAATACATTTTTAAAATTTTACCTGAATAAATATTTTGTAAAGTACAAACGTGAAAATATTGTTTTCCAAATAAAATTCGATAAACTCCTCGAGTTTTAAAAATTATATTAACGAACTGTGCGTGAATGTTAACGTCATGTATGTGAACTAAAAGACTTGAACTAAGATAACAACATAAATATAACTTTAGAACTGGACAAGATTCTAATGCTCTGTTTATTCATGTGACAGATTTTTAAGCACCAAATTGACTTCGAAAATGCCAAGAAAATTGTATGTAATCGAATCAAGTCTCGTAGAAATAGTATTGATTTTAATATCATTATTAGTTTAGGGTTATATAAATTAGATTGATTTATAAGTAATATAATTTATAAGTTATGCATGACAACTCACTCGTAAATATTAATTAACATGTGATCTGACCAAATCCTCACAACACTCCCACGCTCAGTATGCTGGGGTCATATCTCAACCTTGTAATTCTTCTGCTGTCTTAGTATTTTTATAGCTCTTTAATAATGTGAGAAATAACGAAAATGCTTGTACATATTATATATATATATATATATATATATATATATATATATATATATATATATATATATATATATATATATATATATATGGCAAGCATTGTTGTTATTGATCGATACCACTCGTTCGTGGTTACAATAATATATATTACTGTAACCACGAACGAGTGGTATTGATCAATAACAACACTGCGCTAGCCAAGGATTCGAACCCATGTTGTACTGGCCCGCCATTGTGAACGAGAACCACTTGATGTCTATGGCAGGTCAGTACAACATGGGTTCGAATCTTTGGCTAGCGCATTGTTGCTATTGATCAATACCACTCGTTCGTGGTTACAGTAATATATATTATTGTAACCACGAACGAGTGGTATTGATCAATAAAAACACTATATATATACATGTGTATATATATATATATATATATATATATATATATATATATATATATATATATATATACATATATATATATATATATATATATATATATATATATATATATATAATATATATATATATATATATATATATATATATATATATATATATATATATATATATATATGTGTGTGTGTGTGTGTGTGTAAAAAGAGAGCAAATGAGAGAGTGGGTGAGATGTTATCAACAAATTTTGTTGAAAATAAGAAAAAGTTTTGGAGTGAGATTAACAAGTTAAGAAAGCCTAGAGAACAAATGGATTTGTCAGTTAAAAATAGGAGAGGAGAGTTATTAAATGGAGAGTTAGAGGTATTGGGAAGATGGAGGGAATATTTTGAGGAATTGTTAAATGTTGATGAAGATAGGAAAGCTGTGATTTCGTGTATAGGGCAAGGAGGAATAACATCTTGTAGGAGTGAGGAAGAGCCAGTTGTGAGTGTGGGGGAAGTTCGTGAGGCAGTAGGTAAAATGAAAGGGGGTAAGGCAGCTGGGATTGATGGGATAAAGATAGAAATGTTAAAAGCAGGTGGGGATATAGTTTTGGAGTGGTTGGTGCAATTATTTAATAAATGTATGGAAGAGGGTAAGGTACCTAGGGATTGGCAGAGAGCATGCATAGTTCCTTTGTATAAAGGCAAAGGGGATAAAAGAGAGTGCAAAAATTATAGGGGGATAAGTCTGTTGAGTATACCTGGTAAAGTGTATGGTAGAGTTATAATTGAAAGAATTAAGAGTAAGACGGAAAATAGGATAGCAGATGAACAAGGAGGCTTTAGGAATGGTAGGGGGTGTGTGGACCAGGTGTTTACAGTGATACATATAAGTGAACAGTATTTAGATAAGGCTAAAGAGGTCTTTGTGGCATTTATGGATTTGGAAAAGGCGTATGACAGGGTGGATAGGGGGGCAATGTGGCAGATGTTGCAAGTGTATGGTGTAGGAGGTAGGTTACTGAAAGCAGTGAAGAGTTTTTACGAGGATAGTGAGGCTCAAGTTAGAGTATGTAGGAAAGAGGGAAATTTTTTCCCAGTAAAAGTAGGCCTTAGACAAGGATGTGTGATGTCACCGTGGTTGTTTAATGTATTTATAGATGGGGTTGCAAGAGAAGTAAATGCGAGGGTCTTGGCAAGAGGCGTGGAGTTAAAAGATAAAGAATCACACACAAAGTGGGAGTTGTCACAGCTGCTCTTTGCTGATGACACTGTGCTCTTGGGAGATTCTGAAGAGAAGTTGCAGAGATTGGTGGATGAATTTGGTAGGGTCTGCAAAAGAAGAAAATTAAAGGTGAATACAGGAAAGAGTAAGGTTATGAGGATAACAAAAAGATTAGGTGATGAAAGATTGAATATCAGATTGGAGGGAGAGAGTATGGAGGAGGTGAACGTATTCAGATATTTGGGAGTGGACGTGTCAGCAGATGGGTCTATGAAAGATGAGGTGAATCATAGAATTGATGAGGGAAAAAGAGTGAGTGGTGCACTTAGGAGTCTGTGGAGACAAAGAACTTTGTCCTTGGAGGCAAAGAGGGGAATGTATGAGAGTATAGTTTTACCAACGCTCTTATATGGGTGTGAAGCATGGGTGATGAATGTTGCAGCGAGGAGAAGGCTGGAGGCAGTGGAGATGTCATGTCTGAGGGCAATGTGTGGTGTGAATATAATGCAGAGAATTCGTAGTTTGGAAGTTAGGAGGAGGTGCGGGATTACCCACCCTGTTGTCCACAGGGCTGAGGAAGGGTTGTTGAGGTGGTTCGGACATGTAGAGCGAAACAGAATGACTTCAAGAGTGTATCAGTCTGTAGTGGAAGGAAGGCGGGGTAGGGGTCGGCCTAGGAAAGGTTGGAGGGAGGGGGTAAAGGAGGTTTTGTGTGCGAGGGGCTTGGACTTCCAGCAGGCATGCGTGAGCGTGTTTGATAGGAGTGAATGGAGACAAATGGTTTTTAATACTTGACGTGCTGTTGGAGTGTGAGCAAAGTAACATTTATGAAGGGATTCAGGGAAACCGGCAGGCCGGACTTGAGTCCTGGAGATGGGAAGTACAGTCCCTGCACTCTGAAGGAGGGGTGTTAATGTTGCAGTTTAAAAACTGTAGTGTAAAGCACCCTTCTGGCAAGACAGTGATGGAGTGAATGATGGTGAAAGTTTTTCTTTTTCGGGCCACCCTGCCTTGGTGGGAATCGGCCAGTGTGATAATAAAAAAAAAATATATATATATGTATTATATAAATACATTATATATATATATATATATATATATATATATATATATATATATATATATATATATATATACATACATATATATATATATATATATATATATATATATATATATATATATATATATACATTATATATATACATGTATATATATATATATATATATATATATATATATATATATATATATATATATATATATATATATATATATATATACATGTATATATATACTAAAAATGAGAAGAAGAAAAACTTTATAAAACTGGGATGCTTGAATGTGCGTGGATGTAGTGCAGATGACAAGAAACAGATGATTGCTGATGTTATGAATGAAATGAAGTTGGATGTCCTGGCCCTAAGCGAAACAAAGCTGAAGGGGGTAGGGGAGTTTCGGTGGGGGGAAATAAATGGGATTAAATCTGGAGTATCTGAGAGAGTTAGAGCAAAGGAAGGGGTAGCAGTAATGTTGAATGATCAGTTATGGAAGGAGAAAAGAGAATATGAATGTGTAAATGCAAGAATTATGTGGATTAAAGTAAAGGTTGGATGCGAGAAGTGGGTCATAATAAGCTTGTATGCACCTGGAGAAGAGAGGAATGCAGAGGAGAGAGAGAGATTTTGGGAGATTTTAAGTGAATGTATAGGAGCCTTTGAACCAAGTGAGAGAGTAATTGTGGTAGGGGACCTGAATGCTAAAGTAGGAGAAACTTTTAGAGAGGGTGTGGTAGTTAAGTTTGGGGTGCCAGGTGTAAATGATAATGGGGGCCCTTTGATTGAACTTTGTATAGAAAGGGGTTTAGTTATAGGTAATACATATTTTAAGAAAAAGAGGATAAATAAGTATACAAGATATGATGTAGGGCGAAATGACAGTAGTTTGTTGGATTATGTATTGGTAGATAAAAGACTGTTGAGTAGACTTCAGGATGTACACGTTTATAGAGGGGCCACATATATATCAGATCACTTTCTAGTTGTAGCTACACTGAGAGTAAAAGGTAGATGGGATACAAGGAGAATAGAAGCATCAGGGAAGAGAGAGGTGAAGGTTTATAAACTAAAAGAGCAGGCAGTTAGGGAAAGATATAAACAGCTATTGGAGGATAGATGGGCTAATGAGAGCATAGGCAATGGGGTCGAAGAGGTATGGGGTAGGTTTAAAAATGTAGTGTTAGAGTGTTCAGCAGAAGTTTGTGGTTACAGGAAAGTGGGTGCGGGAGGGAAGAGGAGCGATTGGTGGAATGATGATGTAAAGAGAGTAGTAAGGGAGAAAAAGTTAGCATATGAGAAGTTTTTACAAAGTAGAAGTGATGCAAGGAGGGAAGAGTATATGGAGAAAAAGAGAGAGTTTAAGAGAGTGGTGAAGCAATGTAAAAAGAGAGCAAATGAGAGAGTGGGTGAGATGTTATCAACAAATTTTGTTGAAAATAAGAAAAAGTTTTGGAGTGAGATTAACAAGTTAAGGAAGCCTAGAGAACAAATGGATTTGTCAGTTAAAAATAGGAGAGGAGAGTTATTAAATGGAGAGTTAGAGGTATTGGGAAGATGGAAGGAATATTTTGAGGAATTGTTAAATGTTGATGAAGATAGGGAAGCTGTGATTTCGTGTATAGGGCAAGGAGGAATAACATCTTGTAGGAGTGAGGAAGACCAGTTGTGAGTGTGGGGGAAGTTCGTGAGGCAGTAGGTAAAATGAAAGGGGGTAAGGCAGCCGGGATTGATGGGATAAAGATAGAAATGTTAAAAGCAGGTGGGGATGTAGTTTTGGAGTGGTTGGTGCAATTATTTAATAAATGTATGGAAGAGGGTAAGGTACCTAGGGATTGGCAGAGAGCATGCATAGTTCCTTTGTATAAAGGCAAAGGGGACAAAAGAGAGTGCAAAAATTATAGGGGGATAAGTCTGTTGAGTATACCTAGTAAAGTGTATGGTAGAGTTATTATTGAAAGAATTAAAAGTAAGACTGAGAATAGGATAGCAGATGAACAAGGAGGCTTTAGGAAAGGTAGGGGGTGTGGGGACCAGGTGTTTACAGTGAAACATATAAGTGAACAGTATTTAGATAAGGCTAAAGAGGTCTTTGTGGCATTTATGGATTTGGAAAAGGCGTATGACAGGGTGGATAGGGGGGCAATGTGGCAGATGTTGCAGGCGTATGGTGTAGGAGGTAGGTTACTGAAAGCAGTGAAGAGTTTTTACGAGGATAGTGAGGCTAAAGTTAGAGTACATAGGAAAGAGGGAAATTATTTCCCAGTAAAAGTAGGCCTTAGACAAGGATGTGTGATGTCACCGTGGTTGTTTAATATATTTATAGATGGGGTTGTAAGAGAAATAAATGCGAGGGTCTTGACAAGAGGCGTGGAGTTAAAAGATAAAGAATCACACATAAAGTGGGAGTTGTCACAGTTGCTCTTTGCTGATGACACTGTGCTCTTGGGAGATTCTGAAGAGAAGTTGCAGAGATTGGTGGATGAATTTGGTAGGGTGTGCAAAAGAAGAAAATTAAAAGTGAATACAGGATAGAGTAAGGTTATGAGGATAACAAAAATATTAGGTGATGAAAGATTGGATATCAGATTGGAGGGAGAGAGTATGGAGGAGGTGAATGTATTCAGATATTTGGGAGTGGACGTGTCAGCGGATGGGTCTATGAAGGATGAGGTGAATCATAGAATTGATGAGGGGAAAAGGGTGAGCGGTGCACTTAGGAGTCTGTGGAGACAAAGAACTTTGTCCTTGGAGGCAAAGAGGGGAATGTATGAGAGTATAGTTTTACCAACGCTCTTATATGGGTGTGAAGCATGGGTGATGAATGTTGCAGCGAGGAGAAGGCTGGAGGCAGTGGAGATGTCATGTCTGAGGGCAATGTGTGGTGTGAATATAATGCAGAGAATTCGTAGTTTGGAAGTTAGGAGGAGGTGCGGGATTACCAAAACTGTTGTCCAGAGGGCTGAGGAAGGGTTGTTGAGGTGGTTCGGACATGTAGAGAGAATGGAGCGAAACAGAATGACTTCAAGAGTGTATCAGTCTGTAGTGGAAGGAAGGCGGGGTAGGGGTCGGCCTAGGAAAGGATGGAGGGAGGGGATAAAGAAGGTTTTGTGTGCGAGGGGCTTGGACTTCCAGCAGGCGTGCGTGAGCGTGTTTGATAGGAGTGAATGGAGACGAATGGTTTTTAATACTTGACGTGCTGTTGGAATGTGAGCAAAGTAACATTTATGAAGGGGTTCAGGGAAACCGGCAGGCCGGACTTGAGTCCTGGAGATGGGAAGTACAGTGCCTGCACTCTGAAGGAGGGGTGTTAATGTTGCAGTTTAAAAACTGTAGTGTAAAGCACCCTTCTGGCAAGACAGTGATGGAGTGAATGATGGTGAAAGTTTTTCTTTTTAGGGCCACCCTGCCTTGGTGGGAATCGGCCAGTGTGCTAATAAAATATATATATATATATATATATATATATATATATATATATATATATATATATATATATATATATATATATATATATATATACATATATATATATATATATATATATATATATATATATATATATATATATATATATATATATATATATATATATATACACACACACACACACACACACACACGCGCGACGACACCCAGCTCTGTGAAACACCCCAAATACTCTACCCCTAAATTAAGATTTATTACTTGTTTAATGCATCATTAAATTCATATTATTTTTATTATTCATATTATTTTCAAAACTGCTTTTTATGAAACATGATTCAATTATATTCCTGTTGTCCATGGACTTGCCTGATATAAATTTTTCAGCCTTTTCAGAATCAATTGGATGGTTTAAATGCGAGAAGTGAGAAGACACGAATGCGCTTGGAATTAAACTATTCTTTCACAGTTGTTGTTTTGCATATTCTGATATCACCTGTTTACTGTGATCTTATTGTTTGATATGATAGAACTGATAAATTTTCATAGAATTCGGGGATACTCGAAACAAAAATGGTGTGAAATAAGCGGGTATTCCTCGACCACGACAGAATGCATACAGAAAAGCAGAAACTTAGAGAGGATACAAAAATGCAAGGATCAAATAAGAGAGAGAAGGCTAGAGAAGGCATGGGCACCCAGAGTCAGGAGGACAAGCTAGCACATTCATCCAGAGAACCACCCACAGAACACCTCAACCAAGCAATTTAACTCAGTTCAAACCACACTCTGCTCTCAGACACCCCTCCCACCCTTAGCACAAACCCCAACTACACTGCAGTCTCCCACTTTGTTATGCTAGGTTTTCTACTCCTCCAGCCTACACAAACCCCCAAGAATACAATCATGGAAGAGAAGCTGAAGGTATGGTACACCAACGCAGATGGAAAAATGAATAAATGTGAGTGGCACGAAAAAATCATGGTGGCATCCCCAGACGTCATAGCACTCGCAGAAACCAAGCTTACAGGAATGATAACACACGATCTTTTCAACCGAATATCAGATCATCAGGAAGGATAGAGGGAACAGAGGAGATGGAGGAATTGCCCTGCTAATCAAAAACCAGTGGAGTTTTGAGGAATGGACAAAAGGAAAGCAAGGGATTACACAGGAACATTTTAGACCGGGGGGGTCTTAAGGTGGTGATTACAGTGATGTACAACCCATCACTGAACAGCAGGAGGCCAAAACAAGAGCATGATGAGAGCAGTGGCACAATGGTTAATACACTAGCTGAGGTTGCCAGAAAGACCTTCATGGGCAGGGCAAAGTTACTAGTTGTGGGTGATTTCAATCACAAGGAGATTGACTGGGAAAACCTGGAGTCACACGGGGGGCCCAGAAACGTAGAGAGCCAAGATGATGGTGCCACTGATAAACCTCATGCATCAATATGTTAGGGACACTACCAGAGAGAAGAGAGGACAGACCTCATATTCACCGTGAGCAGTTCAGACATTGGAGAGATCATATATGAAAGGCCCCTCGGAGCTAGTGATCACAGGTTCTAAGCTTCGAATACATTGTTGAACTAAAAGTAGAGAGGGAAGCAGCACAAGTAGCATATGAGAAGCCAGTCTCTAAAAGAGGGATCTATACAGGTATGAGGAATTTCCTGCATGAGGTACAGTGACAAAGAGAACTGGTCGGAAAAACAGTGAATACAATGATGGAATACAAGACGACAAAAGGTTCGTACCCAAGGGCAAAAGAATCAATGGTATGACCAGAACGAGCCCTTGGTTCACTCAAAGGTGTGTGCTAGAGAATGGAAGTAGAAGACAAGGGAACTAGGAAAATAAGGAGATTAGCTGAAAGCCAGAAATGAATATCCATGGATAAGGAGGGAGGCCCAGCGGCAATACGATGTACATTTACCTTTGATATACCTTTGAAGAGTTTCGAGAGTTTCACTACTCTCGGAGCCAGGCTCGTCTGGTGCTTGCCTGGTCAACCAGGCTCTTGCTGCTGGAGGCCTGCTGCCCCACATATTCATCACAGCCTGGTTGATCTGGCACCTGGTGAAGATACTTGTCCAGTTTCCTCTTGAAGGCTTCTACACTTGTTCCAGCAGTGTTTCTGATAACTTCTGGTAAGAGGTTGAATAGTCTGGGACCCCGGATGTTGATACAGTGTTCCCTTATTGTCCCCACCGCACCCCTGCTCCTCATTGGGGTTATATTGCACTTCCTCCCGTATCTCTCGCTCCAGTATGTTGTTATGGCAGTGTGCAGATTTGGGACCAGACCTTCGAGTACTTTCCAGATATATATTATCATGTATCTCTTTCCTCCGCTCTAGTGAGCACATGTTCAAGACTTGAAGGCGTTTCCAGTAATTTAGGTGCTTTACTGGCTCAATTTGAGCCGTAAACGATCTCTGTATTTGTTCTGGCTCTGATATTTCTCCTGCTTTGAACGGGGCCATCAGCACTGAGCAGTGTTTTAAATGAGGGAGCACTAGCGATTTCAAGAGTGTCACAATCGGTATTATTTCCCTTGTTTTGAAAGATCTCAATACCCACCCCGTCATCTTACTGGCTGTCGTGATCTTTGTCTTGCTATGGTCTTTAAAAGAAAGGTCAGCTGACATAATTATTCCCAGGTCTTTTACGCGTTCCTTTCTTTCTATTTGGTGACCCTCTTGAGTTCTGTATATAGTGTTCCTTTTGAGTTCTTTATTCTTTCCATACCTAAGCAGCTGGAACTTACCACCATTGAACGTCATGTTGTTCTCCACTGCCCACTGGAAAACCCTGCTTATGTCTTCCTGTAATTTTTCAGTGTCCTCTACCGTAGTGACTTTCATGCTTATTTTAGTGTCATCTGCAGATGATGATACAAAAGTGTGATGGGCGTTTTTATCTATGACTACTATGAGGATGAGAAACAGATCCAGCTGATGCTGGATCTTGCTTTGTTTACTACTAATTTTTGTGTGACCGTATTTGTCAAACGCCTTTGCAAAATCTGTGTAAATCACATCTCTCTGTTTTGGTAGTCTTCCAGCGCCTCCGTAATTCTGTCATAATAGTTCAGTTGTGACAGGTATGATCGTCCTGCTCTAAAAACCATGTTGGTTCGGGTTATGCTGGTTGTGCTGGTTCACGAAATTTGTAATCTGCCGTCTCACCACTTCTTTGAAGATTTTTATCATGTGAGAAGTTAGAATTACTGGCCTGTAATTTTTAACTAGTGCTCTGATACCTCCCTTATACAAATGTCTGCACTCTTTAAGGCCTCTGGTATTTCACCTTGCTTTAAGCTCTTTCTCCAAAGAATTCTGAGGGGTCGTGCTAGTGGCACTTTGCACTTCTTTATAAATAGGGCATTCCATGAATCTGGTCCAGGTGCTGAGTGGGCATGTTATCCATAGCATCAAAAACCAAATCTGACCCAAAGCTGTTGTACAGCCACATCAGGAGAAAAACAGCGGTCAAGGACCAGGTAATTAGGGTGAGGAAGGAAGGAGGGGAGATCACAAGAAACGACAAAGAAGTATGTGAAGAGCTAAACACGATATTTAATGAAGTGTTTTCAGTGGAGACAAACTGGACTACAGTAGACCGGGATGGTACGGTACACCAGAAAGTCTTAAACACACTACACACAACCGAGGAGAAGGTGAAGAGGCTGCTAAGTGAGTTAGATACGTCAAAGGCTGTAGGGCCGGACATCTCTCTGTACATCCTGAGAGAGGGAGCAGCGGCTCGGTGTGTACCACTAACAGTTTTCAACACATCTAACAAAACAGGGCATCTGTAAATGTAGCCCCGCAGGCAGGTAGTATTAAACTACAGACCAGTGCCACTGACATAGTAAGCAAAGTAATGGAGATTGTCAGAAGAGTGGTGGAGCACCTAGAAAGGAATGAACTTATCCACGATAACCACGGAGGGAAAATCGTGTGTCACAAACCTACTGAAATTTTAGGACAAGGTGACAGAAGTAAGGCAGGAGAGAGAAAGAGAGGTAGGTGGAAGGCTTTCGACACAGTTCCATATAAGAGATAAGTGCAAAAACTAGAGGAGTAGACAGGAATAAGAGGAAAGGAAATGCAATAGATCAGAGAATGCCTGACAGGAAGAAACGACGAGTGATGGTATGTGAGGAGGTATCAGAGTCCGCGAATGTGACGAGCGGAGTTCCGCAAAGGTCAGTCCTAAGGCCTGCGCTGTTTCTGGTAAATGTAAATGACATGACGGAAAGGATAGATTCAGAGGTGTCCCTCTTTGTAGATGACGTGAAGCTAATGCAGAGAATTCAAGTGGATGAGGCTCAGGTAGAACTACAAAGGCATCTGGACAGGCTGCAAGCCTGGTCCAACAACTTGCTTCAGGAGTTTAACCATACCTAGTGCAAAGTTATGAGGTTTGGGGAAGGTCAGAGAAGGCTGCAGACAGTACAGGCTAGAGGACCTAAGACTGTAAACCTCACTCAAGGAAAAGGATCATGGAGTGAGTATAATAGCAAGCACACCTGTTGGTGCACATCAATGAAATAACTGCTGTAGCATATGGGCTCCTGGTAAACCTAAAAGTAGCGTTTCTGCACCTTAGAAAGGAATCGATTAAGACTCTGTACACCGTATACGTCAGGTCCATATTGGAGTGTGCAGCACCAGTATGGAACCCATATCTCGTCAAACACGTCAAGAAATTAGAGAAAGTGCAAAGGTTTGCAACGGGACTAGTCCCGGAGCTAAGGGGTATGTCCTACGAGTAGAGGTTAAGGGAAATAAAGCTGACGTCACTGGAGGAGAGGAGACAGGAAAGACA
The DNA here is from genome assembly GCF_038502225.1 of Cherax quadricarinatus. Classification (NCBI taxonomy): domain Eukaryota; kingdom Metazoa; phylum Arthropoda; class Malacostraca; order Decapoda; family Parastacidae; genus Cherax; species Cherax quadricarinatus. The sequence continues at coordinate 35,157,497 of NC_091296.1, read as the reverse complement.
TGACAACGACATTCAAAATAATGAAAGGAATTGACAAGGTGGATAGGGACAAAATGTTTCGGAGATTGGACACAGCAGCAAGTGGTCACAGCTGGAAGTTGAAGACTCAGATGAGTAACAAGGATGTTAGGACGTTTTTCCTCAGCCATAGAAGTGAAATAATCTGAAGAGTTATGTAGTTGAGGCAGTATCCATGCATAGTTAGCTTTAACAAGAGATACGATAAATCTCATGCAGCAGGGAGAGGACCTAGTAGCAACCAATGAAGAGGCGGGGCCAGGAGCAATGACTTAACCTCTTAAATCACAAATATGTAAATACACACACACAGTGGAGACAGAAAGAACTCCGGGAAATCAGAAGAGAGGGGGTACACCAACAAGTGCTGGATGAAATATACACAACCTAGGAGGAAGTGAAGAAGCTGCTAAGTGAACTTGATACCTCAAACGCGGTGGGACCAGACAACATCTGTCCGTGGGTCCTTAGAGAGGGAGCAGAGACGCTGTGTGTGGCACTAGCAATTTTCAACACATCCATTGAAACTGGGCAACTACCTGAGGTATGGAAGACGGCAAATGTAGTCCGCATATTTAAGAAAGGAGACAGAAATGAGGTACTAAACTATAGTGTCACTAACGTGTATAGTATGCAGAGTCATGGAGAAGATTATCAGGAGGAAAGTGATGGAGCACCTAGAACGGAACAAGCTTATAAACGAAAACAAGCACGGATTCAGGGAAGGAAAAGTTTGTGTCACGAACTTACTAGAGTTTTACGACAAGATAACGGAAGTATGACACGAGAGAGAGTGGTGGGTAGATTGCATTGTTTTCGACTGCAAGAAAGCCTTCCACACAGTCCCTCACAAGAGATTAGTGCAAAAGCTGGAGGACCAGGCTCTCATAACAGGAAGGGCACTGCAATGGATGAGGGAATACCTGACAGGGAGGCAACAACGAGTCATGGTACGTGACGAGGTGTCAGATTGGGCGCCTGTGACGAGCAGGGTTCCACAGGGATCAGTCCTAAGACCAGTGGTATATGTGAATGACATGACTGTGGGGATTAACTCAAAAGTGTCCTTGTTTACAGATGTGAAGTTAATGAGAATTGAATCGATGAAGATCAGGGAGGGCTACAAAGAGACAGGCTGCAAGCCTGGTCCAGCAACTGGCTTCTTGAATTTAACCCCGCCAATTGCAAAGTCATGAAGATCGGAGAAGGGTAAAGAAGACCGCAAACAGAGTACAGGCTAGGTGGCCAAAGACTGAAAACCTCACTCAAGGAAAGGGATCTTGTGGTGAATATAATACCGAGCACATCTCCTGAGGCAGACTTCAACCAGATAATTGCTGTAGCATAGGGGCACCTGGCATACCTGAGAATGGCGTTCAGATACTTCAGTAAAGAATCGTTCAAGACTGTACACCGTGTACGTCAGGCCCATGCTGGAGTATGCAGCACCAGTTTGGAATCCACACCTGGTCAAGTACGTCAAGAAATTAGAGAAAGTGCAAAGGTTTGCAACAAGACTAGTTCCAGAGCTAAGGGAAATGCCCTATGAAGAAAGGTTAAGGAAAATCGGCCTGACGACACAGGAGGACAGGAAGGTTACGGGAGACATGATAACGACATAGAAAATACTGTGAGGAATTGACTAGGTGGAGAAAGCAGGATGTTCCAGAGATGAGACACAGAAATGAGGGGCTACAATTGAAAGTTGAGGACTCAGATGAGATGTTAGGAAGTGAAATAGTCTGGCGAGTGACGTAGTGGAGGCAGGAACCATACATAGTTTTAAGACGAGGTATGATAAAGCTCATGGAGCAGGGAGAGAGAGGACCCAGTAGCGATCAGTGAAGAGGCGGGGCCAGGAGCTATGAATCGACCCCTGCAACCACAAATAGGTGAGTACACACACACACACACACATTTTCACACGCATACACACACACATTTTCACACGCATACACACACACACACATTTTCACACGCATACACACACACACACACACACACATTTTCACACGCATACACACACACACACACACACATTTTCACACGCATACACACACACACACACACACACACACACACACACACACACACACACACACACACACACACACACACACACACACACACGGAATGTAGGTATGTTCCCACGGACACGAAAATGAGCAAACTGTCAAAAAGGCAAAATTTTCTTTATTACTAATGTATGTTATCTTAGGAAAGGTAGTTAGGTTACGTTTACATAAATTAATGTTAACTCCTTCAAACAATAAGATAAAGTTATACTACAGTGTCATACAGGGGATTATGTTCTCGCATTGTAACCCCAGGTGTGAACACCAACTTCCTGGCACATGCTGTATTGCCTTACAATACCCCGACATTCTCATAAAATTGATGGGTTGATGAGTGACCAGAGGCTGGCGAGATGTGCACTTAATTCCCGGGTTGATGAGTGACCAGAGGCTGACGGGATGTGCACTTAATTCCCGGGTTGATGAGTGACCAGAGGCTGACGGGATGTGCACTTAATTCCCGGGTTGATGAGTGACCAGAGGCTGGCGAGATGTGCACTTAATTCCCGGGTTGATGAGTGACCAGAGGCTGGCGGGATGTGCACTTAATTCCCGGTTTGATGAGTGACCAGAGGCTGGCGGGATGTGCACTTAATTCCCGGGTTGATGAGTGACCAGAGGCTGGCGGGATGTGCACTTAATTCCCGGGTTGATGAGTGACCAGAGGCTGGCGGGATGTGCACTTAATTCCCGGGTTGATGAGTGACCAGAGGCTGGCGGGATGTGCACTTAATTCCCGGGTTGATGAGTGACATGTGTGTGTACTCACCTAGTTGTACTCACCTAGTTGAGGTTGCGGGGGTCGAGTCCGAGCTCCTGGCCCCGCCTCTTCACTGATCGCTACTAGGTCACTCTCCCTGAGCCGTGAGCTTTATCATACCTCTGCTTAAAGCTATGTATGGATCCTGCCTCCACTACATCGCTTCCCAAACTATTCCACTTACTGACTACTCTGTGGCTGAAGAAATACTTCCTAACATCCCTGTGATTCATCTGTGTCTTCAGCTTCCAACTGTGTCCCCTTGTTACTGTGTTCAATCTCTGGAACATCCTGTCTTTGTCCGCCTTGTCAATTCCTCTCAGTATTTTGTATGTCGTTATCATGTCCCCCCTATCTCTCCTGTCCTCCAGTGTCGTCAGGTTGATTTCCCTTAACCTCTCCTCGTAGGACATACCTCTTAGCTCTGGGACTAGTCTTGTTGTGTGTACTCACCTATTTGTACTCACCTATTTGTGGTTGCAGGGGTCGAGTCATAGCTCCTGGCCCCGCCTCTTCACTGATTGCTACTAGGTCCTCTCTCTCCCTGCTACATGAGCTTTATCATACCTCGCCTTAAAACTATGTATGGTTCCCGCCTCCACTACTTCACTTTCTAGACTATTCCATGACTTGACTACTCTATGACTGAAGAAATACTTCCTAACATCCCTTCGATTCATCTGAGTCTTCAACTTCCAATTGTGACCTCTTGTGTCTGTGTCCCATCTCTGGAACATCCTGTCTTTGTCCACCTTGTCTATTCCGCGCAGTATTTTATATGTCGTTATCATGTCTCCCCTGACCCTCCTGGCCTCCAGTGTCGTCAGGCCGATTTCCCTCAACCTTTCTTCGTAGGACAATCCCCGTAGCTCTGGGACTAGTCTTGTTGCAAACCTTTGCACTTTCTCTAATTTCTTGACGTGCTTGACTAGGTGTGGATTCCAAACTGGTGCTGCATACTCCAGTATGGGCCTGACGTAAATGGTATACAGGGTCTTGAACGACTCCTTACTGAGGTATCGGAACGCTATCCGTAGGTTTGCCAGGCGCCCGTATGCTGCAGCAGTTATCTGATTTATGTGCGCCTCAGGAGATATGCTCGGTGTTATACTCACCCCCAGATCTTTTTCCTTGAGTGAGGTTTGCAGTCTTTGGCCATCTAAACTATATTGTGTCTGCGGTCTTCTTTGCCCTTCCCCAATCTTCATGACTTTGCATTTGGCAGGGTTAAACTCAAGGAGCCAGTTGCTGGACCAGGCTTGCAGCCTGTCCAGGTCTCTTTGTAGTCCTGCCTGATCCTCATCCGATTTGATTCTTCTCATTAACTTCACATCATCTGCAAACAAGGACACTTCTGAGTCTATCCCTTCCGTTATGTCGTTCACATATACCAAGAACAGCACAGGTCCTAGGACTGACCCCTGTGGAACCCCGCTTGTCACAAGCGCCCACTCTGACACCTCGTCACGTACCATGACTCGTTGTTGCCTCCCTGTCAGGTATTCTCTGATCCATTGCAGTGCCTTTCCTGTTATGTGTGCCTGATCTTCTAGCTTTTTCAGTAACCTCTTGTGAGGAACTGTGTCGAAGGCCTTTTTGCAGTCCAAAAAAATGCAGTCGATCCACCCCTCTCTCTCTTGTCTTACTTCTGTCACCTTGTCATAAAACTCTAGTAGGTTTGTGACACAGGATTTTCCTTCCCTGAAACCATGCTGGTTGTCAATTATACACTTGTTTCTTTCCAGGTGCTCCACCACTCTCCTCCTGATGATCTTCTCCATGACCTTGCATACTATACACGTTAGTGATACAGGTCTGTAGTTTAGTGCCTCATGTCTGTCTCCCTTTTTAAAAATTGGGACTACATTTGCCATCTTCCATACCTCAGGGAGTTGCCCAGTTTCAAATGATGTGTTGAAGATCTTTGTTAATGGCACACACAATATCTCTGCTCCCTCTTTAAGGACCCACGGAGAGATGTTGTCTGGTCCCACCGCCTTTGAGGTGTCAAGTTCGCATAGCAGCTTCTTCACTTCCTCCTTGGTTATATGTACCTCATCCAGCACTTGCTGGTGTACCCCCCTGTTCTGATTTCCTGGAGTCCTACTGGTTTCCACTGTAAATACTTCTTTAAATCTCGTGTTGAGCTCCTGACATACCTCTCGGTCGTTGCTTGTGAATTCCCCATCACCCTTCCTCAGTCTGATTACCTGGTCCTTGACTGTTGTTTTCCTCCTGATGTGGCTGTACAACAGCTTCGGGTCAGTCTTGACTTTCGATGCTATGTCATTTTCATATTGTCGCTGAGCCTCCCTTCTTATCTGTGCATATTCATTTCTGGCTCTTCGGCTAATCTCTTTATTTTCCTGAGTTCTCTGTCTTCTGTACCTTTTCCATTCTCTAGTACACCTAGTTTTTGCCTCCCTACACCTTTGGGTGAACCAAGGACTCGTTCTGTTCTTCCCATTATTTCTGTTTCCCTTGGGAACAAACCTCTCCTCTGCCTCCTTGCATTTTGTTGCCACATAGTCCATCATTTCTTGTACTGGTTTTCCTGTCAGTTCCCTCTCCCACTGAATGTTTTGAAGGAAGTTCCTCATGCCTGAGTAGTTCCCCCTTTTGTAGTTTGGTTTTTCCCATCCTATTCCTGCTACTCTCTCCACTTGGAGCTCAACTATGTAGTCGAAGCACAGAACCACATGATCACTAGCTCCCAGGGGCCTTTCATACAAGATATCCTCGATGTCTGAACTACTCAAGGTGAATACAAGGTCCAGTCTTGCTGGTTCATCTTCTCCTCTCTCTCTGGTAGTGTCTCTAACATGTTGATGCATGAGGTTTTCCAGTACTACATCCATCATCTTGGCTCTCCATGTTTCGGAACCCCCATGGGGCTCCAGGTTTTCCCAGTCAATCTCCTTGTGATTGAAATCACCCATAACTAGTAACTTTGCTCCCCCCACGTGTGCTCTCCTGGCCACCTCGGCTAGTGTGTCGACCATGGCTCTGTTGCTCTCATCGTATTCTTCTCTTGGTCTCCTGCAGTTCTGTGGTGGGTTGTACATTACTGCAATTATCACCTTATGTCCCTCAGACTGGATTGTTCCTACTAAGTAGTCCCTTTCACCCGTGCCATCCATTCCTTCCATTTTCTCAAAACCCCACTGGCTTTTAATGAGCAGTGCAACTCCTCCTCCCCCTCTCCTCCCTCTGTCTTTCCTGAAGATTTGATATCCGGGTGGAAAGATTGAATCTGTTATTATTCTGGTGAGTTTTGTTTCTGTGAGTGCTATTATGTCTGGGGATGTCTCCTTGATTCTTTCGTGCCACTCCTCATACTTATTTGTTATTCCATCTGCATTTGTATACCATACCTTCAACTTCTTTTCTAAGACTGTGGTCTGGGAGGTGTATTGGGGTTGGGGAAGTGGGAGACCTGATAAGGAACTATGGGTGGTTGCTGTGGGGGTGGAGTTTGTAATGTAGTGGGTGGGGGCATTGGATATGGCATGGGTGTTTTGGTTTAGAGTGTTTGGCTGCACTGGGGTTGACCTGGTTGGGAGGCTTCTATAGGAAGCTGTGAGGGAGGTTGTATTTGATCTTCTTCCTGTGTCTGGGATCTCCTGTCTGTCTTCTCCATCCCCTCTCTTTCCTCCTTTCGCCTTTGTACCATCTCTCTCAGTTTCCGCCTTTCGTCTTGTGTTCTGTCGCGGTCGAGATACACCTTCCTGTATCCCGGCATGTCCCTTAATCGTGCTTTTTCCTGCAGTATCCTGTTCCGAGTCGATTCTGCCTTGAAGGTCACTTTCACTGGCCGGGTTCTTTTTTTTACAAACCCCCCTATTCTCCGAAAATTTTCCAGCTGGGTCATGTCGTCTTCTCCGATTACTTTCATGATGCTTTCAATTGCTTTTTTTTCCCCTTGTTTTCTTGCTTCATATGTTTCCCCTTCAACTTCCTGTAGCCCATACACAAAGACTGACCTCACCCTTTCATTCTCCCACTGCATATCCCTGTGTATCCCCTCATTCAATTTGATTTCCTCCATTGCAGCTTTCCTTTCTTCAGTTTCACTAGCTACTGTACATGGGCTCAGTGGCCTGTCATTTTCCCTTCTCGGCTTTCCCTGGGCTCTGTTGTGGTCTTTTAGGGCCTCCACATATAGCTTAGCTCTTTCATTTACTACAGTCTCCACTGATAGAGCTTCTACATGCAGTTTTGCTCCTCCTTTCCCTACAGTCCCCTTATTTGTGGCTGAGGTAGCGGTCTCTGTTGTCAATCCCATAATGTTCTTTAGTTCTTTAGGCTGTTTCAGATTTTCCAGTTCCTCTTCTAAACTCTGTATCCTGGCCTCTGCTGCTTTGACTTTCACCTCCCACTTCCTGCTTTCCATGTCTATCCTCTCTTCCATTCTCATGCTAAGTTCTTCTAGTTTCTTTTCCCATTCTTGTTCCCTTTTTGTGAGCTCTGCTGCCCAATCTTCCTTTGCAGTTTCCTCCTCCTGTCCCTTGGGTTTTCTTGTTGCTCTCTGGCAACCCATTTTTGTTTTATCCTGATTGCCTCAGAGTGGGAAACCTATGTAATTCTGTATGTTAGGTTAGTATTGTATATGTCAGAGTGTGGGGGGGGGAGGTAGAGGAGGAACTGTGGCTATATGGGAGAGTAGTGGGGAGGGGGAGTGGGAAGGAGAGTGAAGCAAGTGGGTAAGTGGGTGAGGGAGAGGTGGGGAGGGGGAGGGTGAAAGAGGGAGGGGAGGGATCAGGTGAAGGAGTGAGATGTCGGTGGGGGAGGGGGGGAGTGTATGTGTGAGTCTGGCAATATGTGTGTGTGTGTGTGTGTGTGTGTTGTGTGTGTGTGTGTGCGTGTGTGGTGTGTGGGGAGGGGTGGGGGGTGTGTGGGTGGGTGTGTGGGTGGGTGTGTGGGGTGGGTGGGTGTGTGTGTGGGTGTGTGTGGGTGTGTGTGTGTGTGTGTGTGTGGGTGTGTGGGTGGTGTGTGTGTGGGTGTGTGGGTGGGTGTGTGGGTGTGTGTGTGGGTGTGTGTGTGGGTGTGTGGGTGTGTGTGTGTGTGGGTGGGTGGGGGGTGTGTGGGGTGTGTGGGTGTGTGTGGGTGGGTGTGTGGGTGGGTGTGTGGGTGGGTGTGTGGGTGGTGTGGGTGTGTGTGGGTGGGTGTGTGTGGGTGGTGTGGTGTGTGTGGGTGTGTGTGGGTGGTGTGGGGGTGTGTGTGTGGTGTGTGTGGGTGTGTGTGGGGGTGTGTGTGGGGGTGTGGGTGGGTGTGTGGGTGTGTGTGGTGTGTGTGTGTGTGTGTGTATGTGTGTGTGTGGGTGTGTGTGGGTGTGTGTGGGTGTGTGGGTGGGTGTGTGTGGGTGTGTGTGGGTGTGTGTGGGTGTGTGTGTGTGTGTGGGTGTGTGGGTGTGCGTGCGCACACTAGGCTACGCTACTCTTTTGAAGATTATAAAAAAAAATTTCACAATCAATTCCTTATTATATGCACTAATATATACTATATAATATTAATTGCGTACACTTGTGTTTGTGTGTGTGTGTGTTTACTAGCTTGTCGTTCTTTGAAAAAGAGGGGAGGGGGTCACGTTAACACTATTTGTTATTGTTGTTGTTTCACCAGTACTCTCCCGGCCCAGATCTCCGCACACTACGCTACTTTACTTTTTGAAGATTATAGGATTATTTTTTCTCACTCAATTCCTTATTATTATATACTAATGTTTATTATAACAATAATTACGGGTGCACACGTGTGTTTGTATGTGCGTACTTGTTTACTAGCTTGTCCCTCAGAAAAACGGGGGGGGGGGGGGGGTTAACTAGGCTACACAACTCTTCTGGAGTTTACCTGGCGATATTTAGATAATTTACTAACCACTATCTATCTCCTGGTACTGAAATAGGGAGAGAGAGATGGTATAGCATACAACCAGCAGGGCGAGACACTTGAGACTTTAGACACTAACCAAAATTAACCACAAATAGGCAAGTGATGTCGTCTGCACAACAATGGAGGTTCCTGCTGGTCGTCTATCAACTCCTTCAATTTTGTAACTCCTTCAGGAACTTTATCATGCATTCAAGTTTTTATTTTCTTTTTCTTTTAAGACTTGGTATTCCCTCTTTTTTCTTTAGTACAGTATTATGGTCATAACAAGTCTGATGATGTTAGCTACATTCACAACACCAACAGCTGGGGATTGACTAATTTTTCTTACTTTCAGTATTTACTTAATCACTCTTTTATGACCTTATCACTACACTGCTGCTATAATCAACCAACATATGTATTTGTTAATATTTCAGATCACACCGTTAACCCAATTAACTGTTTGGATATTTTGTGTCAACACTGCGGCCAGTAGCCTGATCAGCTGACTGCTACCCTCCCTCACTCAAATTTCATTCAAATTTAAATTGTAAAATTCTTGATCCTATCACATTATTCGCACTCTTGAAAGCTATTACACTCTTGTAGGTATGTTCACTGATTCACTCACGTACGATGACCGCTAATAATATCTTAGGACAGCCACTAGAACGCTAAATCCTGGGAGCACTATTTAGCGATACTGCTTCACGTGTGTGTGTGTGTGTGTGTGTGTGTGTGTGTGTGTGTGTGTGTGTGTGTGTGTGTGTGTGTGTGTGTGTGTGTGTGTGTATGTGTGTGTGTGTGTACTCACCTATTTGTACTCACCTATTTGTGGTTGCAGGGGTCGAGTCTTAGCTCCTGGCCCCGCCTCTTCACCGGTTGCTACTGGGCCCTCTCTCTCCCCGCTCCATGAGCTTTATCAAACCTCGTCTTAAAACTGTGTATGGTTCCTGCCTCCACTACGTCATTTTCTAGGCTATTCCACTGCCTTACAACTCTATGACTGAAGAAATACTTCCTAATATCTCTCTGACTCATTTGTGTCTTCAACTTCCAATTGTGGCCTCTTGTTTCTGTGTCCCCTCCCTGGAACATCCTGTCTTTGTCCACCTTGTCTATTCCACGCAGTATTTTATATGTCGTTATCATGTCTCCCCTGACCCTCCTGTCCTCCAGTGTCGTCAGGCCGATTTCCCTTAATCTTTCTTCATAGGACATTCCCCTTAGCTCTGGAACTAACCTTGTCGCAAACCTTTGTACTTTCTCTAGTTTCTTGACGTGCTTTATCAAGTGCGGGTTCCAAACAGGTGCTGCATACTCCAGTATGGGCCTGACATACACGGTGTACAGTGTCTTGAACGATTCCTTACTAAGGTATCGGAATGCTGTTCTCAGGTTTGCCAGGCGCCCATATGCTGCAGCAGTTATCTGGTTGATGTGTGCTTCCGGAGACATGCTCGGTGTTATACTCACCCCAAGATCTTTCTCCTTGAGTGAGGTTTGCAGTCTTTGGCCACCTAGCCTATACTCGGTCTGTGGTCTTCTGTGCCCTTCCCCTATCTTCATGACTTTGCATTTGGCAGGATTAAATTCGAGAAGCCATTTGCTGGACCAGGTGTCCAGTCTGTCCAGGTCTCTTTGAAGTCCTGCCTGGTCCTCATCAGATTTAATTCTCCTCATTAACTTCACATCATCTGCAAACAGGGACACTTCTGAGTCTAACCCTTCCATCATGTCGTTCACATATACCAAAAATAGCACTGGTCCTAGGACCGACCCCTGTGGGACCCCGCTCGTCACAGGTGCCCACTGTGATACATCATTACGTACCATGACTCGTTGTTGTCTCCCTGTCAGGTATTCTCTGATCCATTGCAGTGCCCTTCCTGTTATATGCGCCTGATGCTCTAGCTTCTGCACTAATCTCTTGTGAGGAACTGTGTCAAAGGCCTTCTTGCAGTCCAAGAAGATGCAATCAACCCACCCCTCTCTCTCGTGTCTTACTTCTGTTATTTTATCATAAAACTCCAGAAGGTTTGTGACACAGGATTTGCCTTCCATGAATCCGTGCTGGTTGGCATTTATACTCTTGTTCCGTTCCAGGTGCTCCACCACTCTCCTCCTGATAATCTTCTCCATAATTTTGCATACTATACACGTCAATGACACAGGTCTATAGTTTAGTGCCTCTTTTCTGTCTCCTTTTTTAAAAATGGGAACTACATTTGCCGTCTTCCATACCTCAGGTAGTTGCCCAGTTTCCAGGGACGTGTTGAAGATTGTGGTAAGTGGCACGCACAACATATCTGCTCCCTCTCTAAGGACCCATGGGGAGATGTTGTCCGGTCCCATTGCCTTTGAGGTATCGATGTCCCTTAGCAGTTTCTTCACCTCCTCCTCATCTGTATGTATGTCGTCCAACACTTGTTGGTGTATTCCTTGCTGGTGTCCCCATCTGGTCTGTCCCCCCAGAGTCCTTCCTGTCTCTACTGTAAATACTTCCTTAAATCTCGTGTTGAGCTCCTCACATACCTCTTGATCGTTTCTTGTGAGTTCTCCACCTTCTTTCCTCAGCCTTATCACCTGGTCCTTGACTGTTGTCTTCCTCCTAATGTGGCTATACAGCAGTTTCGGGTCAGATTTGACTTTCGATGCTATGTCGTTTTCATACTGTCGCTGGGCCTCCCTCCTTATCTGTGCATACTCGTTTCTGGCTCTTCTACTAATCTCCTTGTTTTCCTGGGTCCTATGCCTCCTGTACCTTTTCCATTCTCTGTTGCACTTAGTTTTTGCCTCCCTACACCTTCGGGTAAACCAAGGACTCGTTTTGGTCTTCCTATTATTTCTGTTTCCCTTGGGAACAAAACTTTCCTCTGCCTCCTTGCACTTTGTTGCCACATATTCCATCATCTCGTTTACTGATTTTCCTACCATTTCTCTGTCCCACTGAACCTCCTGCAGGAAGTTTCTCATACCTGTGTAGTCCCCCCTTTTATAGTTTGGCCTGACCCCTTCAGTTCCTGTTACCTTCTCCACTTGTAACTCTACTATATAATCAAAACTCAGAACCACATGATCGCTAGCTCCAAGGGGCCTCTCGTAAGTGATGTCCTCAATGTCTGAACTGCTCAGGGTGAACACAAGATCCAGTCTTGCTGGCTCATCCTCCCCTCTCTCTCTGGTTGTGTCCCTGACATGTTGATGCATGAGGTTTTCAAGTACCACATCCATCATCTTGGCTCTCCATGTTTCGGGACCCCCATGTGGCTCCAGGTTTTCCCAGTCGATCTCCCTGTGGTTGAAATCGCCCATTACCAGTAACTTTGCTCTGCTCGAGTGAGCTCTTCTTGCCACCTCAGCCAGTGTGTCCACCATCACCCTGTTGTTTTCTTCGTACTCCTCTCTTGGCCTCCTGCAGTTCTGTGGTGGGTTATACATCACTCCAATGACTACTTTATGTTCTCCGGACTGAATTGTACCTACAATGTAGTCTCTTTCTCCAATCATGTCCATGCCTTCCATTTCCTCAAATCCCCATCGGTGTTTTATGAGCAGTGCAACCCCTCCTCCCCCTCTACTCCTTCTATCTTTCCTCAGGATCTGATATCCCATTGGGAAGATTGTGTCTGTTATTGTCTCAGCGAGTTTTGTTTCTGTGACTGCTATGATGTCTGGGGATTTTTCACTGATTCTTTCGTTCCACTCCTCATGTTTATTCGTTATTCCATCCGCGTTTGTGTACCAAACTTTCAGTTTCTTTTCTATCATTGTGGTCATGCAAGAATATTGGGGTTGGGGGAGCGAGAGCCTTGGTGGGGGCCTATATGGGGCTGTGGTGTAGGTGGGGTTTGTGATGATGGGGGTGGGGTCAGAATGCCCATAAGGGACAGCTGTTGGGGTGAGGTTTGTGATATGGGGGTTGGTGGCAGAGGGAACAGTGAGTGGGTTGTAGTATAGGTTGCTCAGTTGCGTTGGGAATGTCGTGGTTGGAGTCTTTTGGTGGGAGATTCTGTGGGGTGTGTTTGCCCTTCCTCCTGTGTCTGGGTCCTGCTCATCTTCGTCATTGCCTCTCGTTCCTCCTTGCGTCTCTGTACCCTCTCTTTCAGTGTAGTCCTTTCGTCTTGTGTTCTGTCGCGGTCGAGGTATACTCTCTGGTACCCCTGTTTGTCCCTCAGTCTTGCTTTCTCTTGCAGAATCCTGGTTCGAACTGATTCTTCCTTGAAAATTACTTTGACAGGCCGTATCCTTCCACTCGCAAACCACCCAATTCTCTGAAAATTTGTCACCTGGGTCATATCGCCCTCACCTATTGTTTTCATGATGCCTTCAATCATTTTTTTCTCCTCCTGTTTTATTTCTTCAAAGTTGTCCCCCTTGGCTTCTTGGAGCCCGTACACAAAAACTGACCTCGCCCTTTCCTCCTCCCACTGAGTCTCCATCTGCTTCCTCTGAGGCATTTTATTTCCTTCCATTGACATGTTCTTGCCTTCAGTCCCTGTCATATCTGAAACTTCTATTCTCAGTGAACTGTCTTTCATGACCAGCTGTCCCTTGCTACTGCAGTTGGCTGTTAGAATCTCTGCATATAGCATACCTTCATTGTCTTCGGACCTGTCATTTGATCTTAGTGTACTCCTCGTCTTTTCCCTGGCCCCACGTGGGTCTGATAAGGCCTTCGCGTACGGCATGTCTCCGTTGTTGCTTACCGTCCCCTTGTCACTTTGAATTTCCTGATGTCACATCTGAATTGTCATTTGTCTCTCTAATCTGTTTCAGGCTTTGCAGTTTCTCTTCTAAGCACTGTATCCTAGCTTCTGCTGCTAAGACCTGTACTTCCCACTTCCTGCACTCCTCAGCTATCCGCTCCTCCATTTTCTTACCAAGCTCTACTATCTTCCTTCCCCACTCTTCCTCCCTTTTTTGGAGCTCTAACTCCCAGTCTTTCCTCCCTGGTTCGTCTACCAGATCTCTGGTTTTCCGTCCTCTAGAGCCACCCATTTTTTTTTTTTTTTTTTTTTTTTTACCACAGACAGAAGGCTAGAGGAGGGAGAGGGTGCGAGGGGGAGAGAGAAAGGGTAGAAAGAGGGAGAGAGAGGAGAGGGAAAGGGTAGAAAGAGGGAGAGAGAGGAGAGAGTATGGGGGTGAGGGATAAGACCAAGGGTGAGAGAAATGTGAGGGGGGAGAGAAAGGGTAGAGAGAGGGAGAGAGAGATAGATAGAGAGAGAGAGAGAGAGAGAGAGAGAGAGAGAGAGAGAGAGAGAGAGACAGAGAGACAGAGAAAGGAGGGTGAGGGAAAAGGCTATGAGAGAGAGAAATGCGAGGGAGGGGTAGAAATATAGAAAAAGGGAGATGGAGAGAGAAGCCTATAGAGAGAGAGAGAGAAGCCTATAGAGAGAGAGAGAGAGAGAGAGAGAGAGACAGAGAAAGGAGGGTGAGGGAAAAGGCTATGAGAGAGAGAAATGCGAGGGAGGGGTAGAAATATAGAAAAAGGGAGATGGAGAGAGAAGCCTATAGAGAGAGAGAGAGAGAGAGAGAGAGGGAGAGTGAGAGAGAGAGAAAGAAAGAGAGAGAAATGTGAGGGGGGGAGAGAAAGGGTAGAGAGAGGGAGAAAGAGAGGGAGAGAGAGAGAGAGAGACAGAGACAGAGAAAGGAGGGTGAGGGAAAAGGCTATGAGAGAGAGAAATGCGAGGGAGGGGTAGAAATATGGAAAAAGGGAGGAGAGAGAAGCCTATATATATATATATATAGAGAGAGAGAGGGAGGGAGGGAGAGATAGAGAGGGGGAGAGAGGGAGAGAGAGGGAGAGAGAGGGGGAGAGAGGGGGAGAGAGTAGGGGGAAGGGGAGGGATAAAGGCTATGAGAGAAAGAAACGCGATGGAGGGGGGGGAGAGAAAGATAGGAGGGAGTGAAGGCAAGAGCGGGGGAGGGGAAAGGTCTGTGGGGGAGGGAAAGGTGTGTGGGGGGGTGAGGGGACGCGGTCAAATTCCAAGGATCAGCTGTGTGAATGAGTGGGTGTGTGTACTCACCTAGTTGTGGTTTCAGGGGTCGAGACTCAGCTCCTGGCCCCGAGTGTGTATGTGTGCGCGTGCGTGTGTGTGTGAGCACGTCAGTTGTTTATATGTCCCAGAAATACAATTCACCTCTGTGTATCCGTAATACTAATAAGATACCATTAACACTGACAGTAATTCTAATAATTATAATACTAGCGTGTGTTAACGAGTCTTTATTTCACCCAGTTATGTACTACCTTTTACTACATGTGTACCCAATACTTGCTTCTCAGATTGTACTGTTTTTGTGTCCTAAAGCATTAGCTCTCGAAACTGTTGTCAAGGCTGTAGTCCCATTAGCCCCGACTTAATCCTCCTGCCTATTCCTTGCTCCTACAAATTTTATCTTCCTACTACTGCTAGGTGTTGTGTGTGTGATAATCGCTCTGGAGCAGGGTTTAGATAGCGAGCTACCAGTGACCGTAGGGCCGGCTCTACCACTCAAAAACCTCCCGCCAACCACAAACAGGTGATTTGTACATTACTCCTCAGAGGGGACGTCCATCCAGATGCCTGATGCACGATGCTCGCTGTACGATGCTCGCTGTACGATGACTCGTGCACCTCGCCCTTCACCTTCAGCTATTCTTTTCTCGTTGCCCTTTTGAGTCCTCATTTACCACACTTATCACTTGTATACTGCTACTTTTATAATTTACACTTCACTTTTGGTAAGTACACTTCTTATTTGTGATGACACCCAACCTGTTATGGCGGCCTACTTCCTCAGGCCTACTGCTGCCACCACCTCTGCTTATATATATTTATGTATATGTATGTATATATATCCCCTTTCTGGCTAGCTTGTTCACGTTGGCTGTGTGCTACATCACAGTTTCTCGTTAGCCAACCTCTCTTAATTCTGTTTGATATTTTCTCTTTAGTCACTCGCTTTGTACTTTGTATATTTGTAACAGTGTGGCAACAAGTGCCAACTAGGCCTCAACGAACTGGCACTTTGAAATTTTGTTGTATAATTTCAGGCTTTCTCTCGCCTTTACTTTATTTATTTTTGCTAATACATTGGTTATCACTTGTAGGGTTGTTCACTGACGTTATCACTAACACTGGTTGCTTCTAGCTGCTAAAACACGCCCTAAAAGCACTAAGATTCCCGGAGCCTGGCGCTTATGACCCACTACACTATCTCCAACACTGTGTGTGTGTGTGACTCAACAATCAATATTTGCACCAATAACTCATTACAGTTGTGGCCGGGTGTGGAAGTGTGAATTGCTCATTACTCTACAATTTGTTCATGATTGTAGCCATGTATAAACGTAAGTAACCATTCTTACAGGATTCATTACCTTTGTACCTAGTTCAGCTATCAAAACTTTGGGGGCCCAGTCCCTGGACCCATTACGTACCTCTGTAATCTGTAAATACTTTTGTAACTTGTCATGATTGTGACCAGACCTACCTGGAGTTCATTACCTTTGTAAATTGTGAGTTCATTACCTCTGTAACTTGCTCAGCTATCAAAACTTTGGAGTCCAGTCCCTGGATCAATTATGTACCTCTGTAATCTTTTGACTACCGCCCACAGGATGGGTATGGGGTGCATAATAAAGATATTAAACTAAAAACTAACTATTTAAACTCGCTAATTCTGCATTTGTTGATATACCAATTCCCAGAGTGCGTTCACTGCCGGCTCCAGGTACCGGCAACTCGGGCAGTTGTCCAGGGAGCCACATCGTGTTTGCCGTCTTAGAAAATGCGAAAGAAACAATGAGAAAATTAATGTATGTAGTACAATTAAATAGGAATGATGCCAGAAATTACCCCTATATGGAGTCAAATTTTCAGGAATGTTAGTTATCATCTTTCTTTTGTTTTGATAATGGGATAAATTATTGTTAACACCTTTTAGTATTCTTTATTAATGATTGATAATAAAATTGTACACAATCGTCTATCCCCAGCATTCTGTGCATAAAAAACTCCGTACCCAACATAATTTTGGTGCCGCATCAGGAATTAAATATATGCCTCAGTTCCCTCTCTGTCCATACACGACACCTTTAAAGAAAACTACAACTGAAAATAAAGAAATGTGTACATAATCTCGCAGGAGTAAGTTTGGTCCACTTTTAGCCCTTTCCTACCATTAATAATGCATTCCTTGCTAAACCTATTCATGTATCTTTAGATCCTGGCTACCTTCTCTCACTAATATTCAGTCATCTTTCATTAAAAGATTCATCCATAAATATCTACATATCCGCATATTTATGATTGTTTTTCACCCCTTTTCCTACACTGCAATTTTTTAAAAAAACCTACTAGGCCTGACAAAAAAATTCTATGAGAAGCAGTGGCCAAGAAACATTAAACTATAAATTTTTGCCTTTCCCGTATCTAGCTGCGGGAACAGTACAAGTTAATCTTTAGTAACTACAGTTCTTTTTTCATATCTGTTATCTTGTGTTTGTGAAGTCAAGCCAAATTCAGGTATTGTACCTTCTGAACCCGAGAAAAAACGAGAGCACTCGTGAATCCAAACATCACGATTACTGTTTTACTGTTGATATCTTGGATAATCATGTCATTGTAATGAAAAGTAGAAAAATATAAACTTCACAAATTATAAATATCATCTACTTTGATATGATGAGAATTATCGCTGATGACAACTGATGACGTTATGAACGAGACACGTACTAATAAACAGTACTGGTTTGCAAAAAATGCTGAAAATCATACAGAAAAATTAAGGACTGCAAAAATTATATTAAAAGTTAGCGTTTGTTTTTGTTCAGAAATCACCACGAAAGTAGACATATTGTTGGAAAATATTTGGCCTCTCGAATAAATCATTTTAAGAGAATATTGAATAATAAGTGGAACCTTGACCCTATATATATATTAACTTCACATGAAATATCGTAAGAAGTGGTTAAAGGCATCACTAAGATTACAAACTAATAATACT
This sequence comes from Cherax quadricarinatus, assembly GCF_038502225.1. Taxonomy (NCBI): domain Eukaryota; kingdom Metazoa; phylum Arthropoda; class Malacostraca; order Decapoda; family Parastacidae; genus Cherax; species Cherax quadricarinatus. The sequence continues at coordinate 35,139,779 of NC_091296.1, read as the reverse complement.
ATTGATAGGGAGATGTAATGCATGCGTGGAAAAAATAACAAGAGCATTGGTTTTTGGAACGTTTAATGAGTACCACTGTATTTAGCTCAACAGATTTTGAATTTCAATGGAACTTCAGACACAATATTTAATCTGCACAGTGATATTACTTTCGTAGATGTTTAGACATGGTAAATTTGATATGCTAATGAACAACATATTCGTCCGATTGTGGCTAAGGAAACTCATCTACTATTGTGGGAAAAATATTCAGAATGAAATAATAAATTTGTTGGGAAATGTTTCTCGGGAAAACACAACATTCCGCGTTAAGGAAACCAAGTGATATGATACTTTCCAAGTTTGCTAGCTCATTATCTTGCCTCTCCATTCGGTATTTGTGTCTGGAATCTCAAAACTTCTGTGGTCCAATAACTTGACTTTTGTCGCCCTTGGTGATAACGTCATATTCCGTTAAGGTGGCGGTAGCAACGGCAGCTCCAGCGTAATCACTGATCAAATATCGGTCGCATGTGGCTGCCAGTGTGGGGAGTCTTGTTCTGTTGTGCTGTGAGCTGCTGGCAGTCAGACCACTCAAGACATAGCATGAGTATCGACAGAAGGGCTATCCCTGGCATCATTTGAATTATCGTCAGAATCAGAAACTTCTGCTGCCGGTTCACTGTCTTTCGTTCTTCCCGGCTCTGGCTGTATCCTGCTCCTCTTTTACCTTCACTCTATCCCACATCCTCGTTACTGTCATGTCAACACAGCCAATTTTCATCTTCCTATCGCCTCTCTGGTCAAGGAGGAACTGTACCTCACGTTTAGGAACTTTCACATCACAATTACAGGCCAGGTGGTATCTGTCACACTCCTTTATTTTGCACCCTACATCTTGACAGGAGGCAGCAGAACAGAAATAACTACATATATTAAACAACTCATTCATTTCTTCCTGAAATGTAGCTTTTTTGGAGACATTTTTGTTCATATTAAGTTCTGTTCCTCTTGTACAATTTTCTCAATCTTTCCTCAATAGTTTTTTTGGCTGAGAATAGGAACAGTCTTTCTGCCTCCAATTGATTTCTCCCATAGTTCAGAACAATCCTTAGCTGCTATCTTGATAATCACTGAAACATAAGTAAAATTTACTTCATCACATTTTTATCGCCAGCATATCGCCTTTGGACGGAAGTTCGTTCATTGGAAGAACACTGGCATAACCAAACAATGCTTGTTCTGTGGTTTTCCTCGTTGACATTGTAGCCATCTCAGTAGTAAAGTATATAAGTAATCAGAGTATCTGAAAAGAGAGAAAGTTAGTTAATGTTTGTAAATACTGCAGATTACATAGATATAGTACATAAAACACTGCGCTGCGCTGCTCAGTAATACAGACATATTCCAAAATTTCAGTCGCAAATGCTGTAGGCTAAACCTCAACCAATTAACTTCATATTTGGCACTTAATCTAAGATGTATATATGGAACAATGCCTGAAGAATGCAGCTTGGACCAAAATTTCAGTGCTTCCTAAACTATATACATCAACGCCACAGGAATGTGAATTGATATCGCCAGGGATTCTGCGAGGAGCAAATCTCTATTCAGATCACTAGCTAGGACCTATGAGAACTAAATTGACACAAGACTGTTGACAGAGATCTATATGATCGCGAATGTAGTTGTAAGACACTTGGAAAGAAATGGTTACATAAACAAAACCAGCACAGGTTCAGAGATGACAGATCTTGTCTTACCAACCTGTTGAAGTTCTATGACAGAAAATCAGATGTAAAACAGGAGAGAAAGAGAGTTGGGTGGATTGCATTTTCTTAGACGACAAGAAGGCATTTCATATCCTACACGAGACTGGGGTATAAGAATTTGAGGTTCAGGTAGGACTACAGGAAACATAATCTGGTGGATTCAAGGATATCTTGGTGTAAGGAAGAAGAGTTATTGTCAGGGAAGAGACGTCAGAATAGAGAAGAGTAACAAGCAGAGCGCTACAGGGATCGATATTAGGACCAATACTATTTCTAGTTTATGTGAATGACATACCAAATGGGACTGAATCAGATGGATCCCTGATTGCTGATGCAAACCTAATGATAAAAGAAAAAAAAACATGCGGACAGAGAAAGGTTCTAAATGGAGTTGAACAAACTGAAGGACGGGTCAAATAAGTGGTTCCTTGAATTCAACCCCAGCAAATGCAAGGTCATAAAAATTGGGGAAGGGGGCAAGAAGACCATATACGGATTACAGACTCAAGAGAAAGCGGCTGCAGATCTTATTCAGAGAGAAAGACTTAGGGCTGAACATAAAGCGTGTTATATCACAGGAGGCTCAAATAAACCAATTAACCTATGCAGCTAATGCTCATCTGGCAAATTTAGCAGTAGCATTCAGAAATCTAAACAAAGAATTATACTGGTCACTTTGTACATTGTATGTCAGGTCCATCTTGAAGTATGAAACACCAGCATGGAACTCACACTTGAGAAAGTACTTTAAGAAACCTCGATAAAATGTAATGGTATGTAACGAGGCTAATTCTAGAGTTATAGGGTATGAGTTACGAATAAATGCTAATGGAATCAATCCAAGCAACAATAGAAAATGGAAAAAAACATTAGAACATAAGAATGGAGGAACACTGCAGAAGTCCTACTGACCCATACAAGGCAGGTCCTTATCATAATGACCCCTACTCAAAGCTTCCCAAGAATATTCTCCCGTACCCAATGACACCAATCAAACCCAGCCCCTCCCACTCATATATCTGTCCAATCTCTTTTTAAAGTCACCCAAGGTCCTAGCCTCGATCACCCTACTCTGGAGATTGTTCTACGCATCCCCAACTCTGTTAGAAAACCAGTACTTACCTATGTCTTTTCTAAATATAAATTTATTCAACTTAAATCCATTATTTCTGGTTCTTACCTGGTTCGACACCCTCAGTACTTTATTAATATCACGTTTGTTTATTCCCATCATCCACTTATACACTTCAATGATATCTCCCCTCATTCTACGTCTCTCCAGAGAGTGGAGATTCAAAGCTCTAAGTCTGTCTTCATACGGGAGATTCCTTACACAGTAAACCATTTTAGTCATTCTTCTTTGTATGTTCTCCAATGAGACTATATCCATCCTGTAGTAAGGAGACCAAACTGGGCGGCATAATCTAAATGAGGCCTCACTAGTGATGTATAGAACTGTAAAATAACTTTCGGACTTCTGTTACTTATACTTCTTGAAATACATCCTAGTAATCTGTTAGCCTTGTTGCTCACACTTAGGCACTACTGTCTTGGCTGTAGATTTCTGCTTGCCATGACTCCCAAGTCTTTTTCACATTCTGTATAATCAACTTCTACTTCACCTAGTTTATATCTTCGAGGGTTATTGGAGTTCATTGCTATCCTCCTCAGAATGAATCGTACTGCCTATCTTTGTATCATCAGCAAATTTGCTCATGTCACTTGTAATTCCTTCATCAAGGTCATTAATGTAAATTATGAACAAGAGAGGGCCCAAAACTTATCCTTGTGGAATGCCACTAGTGACTAATCCCCATTCAGATTTGACACCATTAATGGAAACTCTCTGCTTTCTGTTGGTAAACCATGCCTCTATCCATGCTAGAACTTTACTTCCTGTACCATGAGCTGCCACTTCTCTTAAGAGTCTCTTGTGAGGTTCTCTATCGAAGACTTTACTAAAATCCAAATAAACAATATTATATTCTTTATCACTGCCTCAAATGATCTATTGAAGAACGTCAGTAAATTTGTCAGGCACGTCAGGGAAGACATAACATTCAAAATACTTAGGCGAAGGGATAGGGGGGCATGGATGGGATGCTTTAGAGACGGGAAACGGGTACTTAAGGACAAAGTTGGAAGTTAAAGACAGATGAGCCACGGAAGTTAAGAAGTATTTCCTCATCCCTAAGTTGGTCAGTAAATGAGATGATCTTGACGAGAAAGTTGTCATTTGTAAAGTTTTCTATATTGCGTCATAGTGTCTTATTTGTTCCAGTTTATGGATAATCACATATCATTCCTATTGCAGTTTGTAATGCACTGGTTAATGTTTGTCTCGGATACGTACCGAAATCAGATCTTGGTTGGAAGGTCACCTACCCGCGGACCCCGGGACGGGGCCAAAACCTCTGAACCTATTAGAAAAATTAAACAATGTTATTGTCTAATTAACGGTTTTTTCTCTGCTTTATATAAATTCATCTTTCTCACTAAGGAAGGAAGAGGTCAAGAAGAATTTTCAGACTCTCAAGTGATATAGGATTTGGCTTCATTGATTGATGTTACTAATCATTTGATAAATAATAATTAGAGGTTGCAAAGTAAATTAAAACTGTTGTCTGACAAGTACGCAACCATCCTAACTTGTTAGTAAGCCCAAAGAAGTTTGCAGCATGTGAATTACGAGTTCTTCGCTGCACATACATTTGTTAATAAACTCTTTCGAGGATGAGAAGTCATATCTTCAGTCAAGACTTGATAATGAACATTTGTAAGAAAATTATAATACTAACGTCACGATTGTTGGTCTTAATGTCGGTTTCTACAAAACTGCAGCTTCAAATATCACATAGTATGAAATTAAGCAGCTGTAATTGTGCTACGCTTATCTATTTATAACATTAATTCATAGCTGAACATTTAGAAACCGTTATTTTCAACTGCATCTTATTATATTTGGGATTTTTGATTTTTAAATGTGATTCAGCTTTTTTAATATTGGATATCATTATTCTTTTATAGCATAAATTAACGAAAATACAAATGTATTTGAACCTACAGCGGCGGTGTTGTCAGCCACACCTTCCTCTCGAAGCAAAGTTAATATATTTCTGTGACTTTAAACAGTCGGTTGTGTGACTGTGACACTGGCATGAAGCAGTGATCGTGTGACTGTGTATAGTGGAATCCCTCGTTAATTAAACATTAAACTTTAGAATAGGTGAAGACTGAATGAGAGGACGAGTGAGGCGAAGACGGAGGTGGAACAATGAAGGAAGACTGAAGGAAAATGGTGTGGGGAAGATGGGGGGAAAGAGTGAAGGGATGACGGAGAAGAGCGCGAGGGGACGACAGAGAAAAAAGAGAGTAAGGGAAAGGGGGCGAATAATATGACGTAAGATGATGAAGAAACACCTGGTAGGATCCTGGAGAAAGCACCAAGTATTGTTTGCAAGGAGATATTTGAGGGAGGTGCTGGTGAGGTTACTTTGGGAAGACGATGATAGTTGGTTGTGAGGAGGAAGAGGAGCTTTAATCTTCGGAATGATGAGGTACAGTGATCTTGTGAGCACAAGGTACTGTGATATTGGTGAGGACAGGTGCGGTGATCTAAGGAAGGCCACGATACCTTGAGCTTGGGAAGAATGGGACACGGTGCCTGGGGAAGATGAGACACACTGTGCTTGAGGAGGACAAGAGACACTGAGCTTAGGCCGTTGGTGATCGCCCAGAACAAGAGAGATATACAAAATTATGTTTGAAAAAAGAATTGCAGTTGTCATGTTTATAGCTGCATCTGTTTTATGATCAGTCAACAGTTTTTGTCGTTGCCTCCGCCTTAATCTGTCTTACTTGTGAAGGGCACAGCTAAACTTTTGTAATCTTTGTGTGTGTGTATGTGTTGACTCGCTAAATCGTAATAACACGATTGCAGACAAATGACAGAACGGGAGGGGCTTTGAAGGAACTTGAGCAAGTCGCAGCCACCCTAGTGTGGGATTCCTCTGTAGCTAGATGAAAATTATTAGATCCACCTGAATGAGTGGTTAGTGCACTAACCTGTGAGTTATAAGACTCGCGTGCCATGGGTTTGAACCTTACCCGTTATGTGATTGAAGTGTGTGTGGTTTACGGAGCAGCCTACGTATGTTTGGGCGTACTCGCCAATTTGCGGTTGCAGGGGTCGAGTTACAGCTCCTGACACTGCCTGTTCGCTCGTCCTTACTGGGTCACTCTCCTTGCTCCATGAGCTTCATCGTACCTCTTCTTAAAGCTATGTATGGATCCTTCCGCTACATCACTCTCCAGATTGTTCCACTTCCTGACAACCCTATGACAAGAAATACTTCCTAACATCCCTATGACTCGTCTGAGATCTCATCTTCCAGCTGTGACCCTTTGTTGCTGTGTCCCATCTCTGAAACATCCTCTCCATAACCAACTTGTCAGTTCCTCTCAGAATTTTATATGTCGTTATCATGTCCCCTCTATCCCTCCCATTGTCCAGTGTCATCAGGTTGATTTCACTTAACCTCTCCTCGTAGGACATACCCCTTAACTCCGGGACTAGACTTTCTGTAAACTTCTCTACTCTCTAATTTCTTAACGTGCTTGAATAGGTGTGGGCTCCATCATAATGCTGCATACCCCAATGTGGGCCTGATGTATACAGTTTACAGTATCTTGAATTACTCCTTACTTAGATGTTGAAACATGTACTCACCTATTTGTACTCACCTAGTTGAGGTTGCGGGGGTCGAGTCCGAGCTCCTGGCCCCGCCTCTTCACTGATCGCTACTAGGTCACTCTCCCTGAGCCGTGAGCTTTATCATACCTCTGCTTAAAGCTATGTATGGATCCTGCCTCCACTACATCGCTTCCCAAACTATTCCACTTACTGACTACTCTGTGGCTGAAGAAATACTTCCTAACATCCCTGTGATTCATCTGTGTCTTCAGCTTCCAACTGTGCCCCCTTGTTACTGTGTCCAATCTCTGGAACATCCTGTCTTTGTCCACCTTGTCAATTCCTCTCAGTATTTTGTATGTCGTTATCATGTCCCCCCTATCTCTCCTGTCCTCCAGTGTCGTCAGGTTGATTTCCCTTAACCTCTCCTCGTAGGACATACCTCTTAGCTCTGGGACTAGTCTTGTTGCAAACCTTTGCACTTTCTCTAGTTTCTTCACGTGCTTGGCTAGGTGTGGGTTCCAAACTGGTGCCGCATACTCCAATATGGGCCTAACGTATACGGTGTACAGGGTCCTGAATGATTCCTTATTAAGATGTCGGAATGCTGTTCTGAGGTTTGCTAGGCGCCCATATGCTGCAGCAGTTATTTGGTTGATGTGCGCTTCAGGAGATGTGCCTGGTGTTATACTCACCCCAAGATCTTTTTCCTTGAGTGAGGTTTGTAGTCTCTGACCCCCTAGACTGTACTCCGTCTGCGGCCTTCTTTGCCCTTCCCCAATCTTCATGACTTTGCACTTGGTGGGATTGAACTCCAGGAGACAATTGCTGGACCAGGTCTGCAGCCTGTCCAGATCCCTTTGTAGTTCTGCCTGGTCTTCGATCGAGTGAATTCTTCTCATCAACTTCACATCATCTGCAAACAGGGACACCTCAGAGTCTATTCCTTCCGTCATGTCGTTCACAAATACCAGAAACAGCACTGGTCCTAGGACTGACCCCTGTTATTGCTGTTCTTACTGCTGAACAGCGGTTTAGTGCCGATGAAGGTAGCGTAGGTAGCAATGATACGGCCGTGGACTAGTTTGGCTTTAATTGGGTAGGAGTGAGTACACAACGGGCAGCGTGAGGGAGTGACCGCAAGCCAGTCCGTGGAGGGGGAGCACTTGTGTCTGTCAAGTCGGTCGGCCTAGCAGTGAGAGAGGGTGGGCTGTGCTTCCCACTGACCTAGGTAAGCCTACAGAGGGCAGCACTGAATGCTGCGAAATATGAACTAGTCAGAGCAGACGGCTAGGCTGTGTGCTCTGACAGTACAGGCTGTCTACATTTGCTCACCCACGCACCTCGCGTCGTCCCGACGCGACAATACTGGTGGGCCCATAGGTATAAAGGAATTACACTAGCTACCCCAGAGAGGGGCTGGCTTTCACTCACTAGTAAATCAAAAAAGGACAAAAAAATGCAACAGGCAAAAAAAAAACTCTCCCATCCAGGGGAAGAGAAAACTGGTTTGCCCGCGCTGTTTCATCGAGTAGAGAGCCCGGAGACGTCAGCACTGGAACTAAAATCTTCTATATACAGGTTGTCCGCAGGGCTGAACATCAGTTGACCACTCGTCTACTAACGTTGTTGCACCCTCACATCTGCAAACAATGACTGACAGTAGCATTTCCTAAGGTGTGACATGTAACTCAGAGGGCAGCACTGCCCTGACCGTAATACAGGCTACCGCTGCCACCACTGTTATTGCTGTTCTTACTGCTGAACAGCGGTTTAGTGCCGATGAAGGTAGCGTAGGTAGCAATGATGCGGCCGTGGACTAGTTTGGCTTTAATTGGATAGGAGTGAGTACACAACGGGCAGCGTGAGGGAGTAACCTCAAGCCAGTCCGTGGAGGGGGAGCACTTGTGTCTGTCAAGTCGGTCGGCTTAGCAGTGAGAGAGGGTGGGCTGTGCTTCCCACTGACCTAGGTAAGCCTACAGAGGGCAGCACTGAATGCTGCGAAATATGAACTAGTCAGAGCAGACGGCTAGGCTGTGTGCTCTGACAGTACAGGCTGTCTACACCCCTGCGGGACCCCGCTGGTCACAGGTGCCCACTCTGACACCTCGCCTCGTGTGTGTGTGTGTGTGTACTCACCTAGTTGTACTCACCTAGTTGAGGTTGCGGGGTTCGAGTCCGAGCTCCTGGCCCCGCCTCTTCACTGATCGCTACTAGGTCACTCTCCCTGAGCCGTGAGCTTTATCATACCTCTGCTTAAAGCTATGTATGGATCCTGCCTCCACTACATCGCTTCCCAAACTATTCCACTTACTGACTACTCTGTGGCTGAAGAAATACTTCCTAACATCCCTGTGATTCATCTGTGTCTTCAGCTTCCAACTGTGTCCCCTTGTTACTGTGTCCAATCTCTGGAACATCCTGTCTTTGTCCACCTTGTCAATTCCTCTCAGTATTTTGTATGTCGTTATCATGTCCCCCCTATCTCTCCTGTCCTCCAGTGTCGTCAGGTTGATTTCCCTTAACCTCTCCTCGTAGGACATACCTCTTAGCTCTGGGACTAGTCTTGTTGCAAACCTTTGCACTTTCTCTAGTTTCTTTACGTGCTTGGCTAGGTGTGGGTTCCAAACTGGTGCCGCATACTCCAATATGGGCCTAACGTATACGGTGTACAGGGTCCTGAATGATTCCTTATTAAGATGTCGGAATGCTGTTCTGAGGTTTGCTAGGCGCCCATATGCTGCAGCAGTTATTTGGTTGATGTGCGCTTCAGGAGATGTGCCTGGTGTTATACTCACCCCAAGATCTTTTTCCTTGAGTGAGGTTTGTAGTCTCTGACCCCCTAGACTGTACTCCGTCTGCGGCCTTCTTTGCCCTTCCCCAATCTTCATGACTTTGCACTTGGTGGGATTGAACTCCAGGAGCCAATTGCTGGACCAGGTCTGCAGCCTGTCCAGATCCCTTTGTAGTTCTGCCTGGTCTTCGATCGAGTGTATTCTTCTCATCAACTTCACGTCATCTGCAAACAGGGACACCTCAGAGTCTATTCCTTCCGTCATGTCGTTCACAAATACCAGAAACAGCGCTGGTCCTAGGACTGACCCCTGCGGGACCCCGCTGGTCACAGGTGCCCACTCTGACACCTCGCCACGTACCATGACTCGCTGCTGTCTTCTTGACAAGTATTCCCTGATCCATTGTAGTGCCTTCCCTGTTATCCCTGCTTGTGTGTGTGTGTGCGTGTGCGTGTGCGTGTGCGTGTGTATGTGTATGTGTATGTGTATGTGTATGTGTGTGCGTGTGTATGTGTATGTGTGTGTGTGTGTGTGTGTGTGTGTGTGTGTGTGTGTGTGTGTGTGTGCGTGTGTGTGTGTAATTCATAGCACGCTCATGAATTCTGGATCGTAATTAAATATTGTGCTTTTACCCGAATTAAACAATAAATACTGCATGAAATGTCGTGTCTTTCGAGGTACTACAACAGGAAGAGGATGATTATTAGTATTAGATCTTATCGAATACTTGATCAATAAAGCGACTTTTCACTAGCACATCACTAACCATGGTTACTTTAATCCCCAATACATGGTTTAAAGTGAAATTATTGTACATGTAGAGAGAGAGAGATGTTTAGTATACCTCTCCGTAAAAATACAATTACGATTGTTTAGGATTCTATATGCATTAAACACAACCTTAAGAACACCCATAGGTACAAATTCAACAGCATTCAGCTAACTTCACTAACTACTGGAATTCTGCTGTCAACACGCGGTATAGTTTGTGGTTTTGCTGTCATATAACAGGATTGTGGCTCAGACTTATGACGGCAGCGTTATTGGAGTTTCCACTGGATATCTGCTCGTGATATTACAAACGCTGTATGGGGAGGCATCAAAGGCTGTTTGTTTACTATTGCACAATGATGAAATAGTGATGCTGTTGTGGTCGAGGAATTTCACAATATCTGTAACGTGGGTTACGTGAATAATAAAATAATATTTAGAAATTTAATTTTCATTGTTTATTAATGCACTGGGAATATCATCACATAAAACGCTGTTTCTCGTTATTTGTGCATGTTTGTATGTGTGTGTGTCATACCTGCCTAAGCTCTCTGGGAGTTAGCGTGGGATGTTACTGAGCACCATGGCTTGTTGTAGTGTTTTAGAATCTCAGGTTCAAGTGTTGAAGGAGGTTCTACTTCTCCAGGAGAAAAATAGGAGGCTGAAGCTTCGCCTAGGTGGGTTTGGGAGTGAGTGTGAGATGGATTTATCTGGTAAGGAGGAAATGGTCACCAGCAGTGAGAGTGGCAGCTGCTTTAAGTGGCAAGTGGTTCACAGTTCAGGAAGAAGGAAGATAAGGAGAGTTAATAGAGAAGATGTGAAGGTAGGAAATCGATTCTCTGTTCTCCAGGACGAGTGTACTTCAGTGGTTAGTGAGATTAAAGGTACCACTGACTCCCCTGCTTATCAAGGTAAGAATATTCTGATTGTGGGAGAGTCTCAAGCAAGATATATGGACAATTCTTTTTGTAACAGAGATAGAAAGATCAGACAGAGGGTGTGCCTCCCAGGAGCTGGTGTTGTTGACATAGTCAGGAGGTTGGATAATATTATGTCAGGTAATTGGAACAAGCCCATTATTTGTCTTAGTGCTGGGGGTAATGATATTGAGAAGGGCAGGAGACAGGAGCTGCTGGATAAGTATAGGTCAGCCATAGTAGTCAGGTCTAAGGAAGGGATCCCAGTCATATGTAGCATCTTGCCTAGAAGGGGAGTGGGCAATGAATGGATGTCTAGGGCAATTGGTGTAAATTGCTGGCTAAACTGGTACTGCAAGGAACTTGCAATCCCATTCATTGATAACTGGGACAAATTCTATGGCAAACGTGACATGTATGAAAGGGATGGGGTTCATCTCGCTGGGGCTGGAGTGGTTGCATTAGCCAACTTGATTGAGTGGGTAATTGATGACTTGTCTAGGACTTTAAACTGATAGATTATAGAGGTATGGGTGTTTGTAGGAAACAATCAGGCTGCAGTATTAGGGTTAAAAACAGCAGATATTACCGGGATACCTCAGGGATATGTTTGAAAGACAATATTCAGAATAAGGTTGTTAGTAAATGCAAATCAATTGATCAACAAAGAGAGAAAGTAGAGGGCAAAGGGTGACTAGCTCCCTTAAGGTTTACTATACAAATAGTAGGAGTCTAAGAAAAGAGCTAAGATTACTTGCAAGTGCAGGTAATATAGATATTATTGGTATAACAGAGACCTGGTTCAACCTGAAAGATAGAGAAATAAATGCCTTCTGAATGCAACATACAGGGTTATAAACTATTCCACACTGATAGGGTCAACAGGAAGGGTGGTAGAGTGGCGATGTATTTCAGAGATAATTTAAATTGTCTTAGACATGATATAAGATTAGGAACATTGGACACAGAACCTGTTTGGCTACAGTATCTCGAGGGTCGTGACAGATTAATTGTTTGTGTGATTTATAGGCCCCCAAACCTTGATAGGGAGTGCAGTAAGCTGTTATGGGACAAAATTCATAACTCATCTAGATATGAAAATCTTGTGTTAATGGGAGATTTTAACTTTAGACAAATTGATTAGAACAATATGACAGTAAATCTTGGGTCTAGTGACTTTCTTGATATGGTCCAGGATTGCTTTTTAGAACAGTTTATGACAGAACCAACTAGAGGAAACAATCTGTTTGACTTGGTTCTTGCCAACAAAGAATCACTAATTAATAATCTTGAGGTTAATGATGAGCTTGGGGAAAGTGATCACAAATCACTTAGTTTCAATATATCATGGAATTACCCAGATAACTGCAATAAAATCTATGTCCCAGACTTTTACTTGGCCGATTTCATGGAACTAAGAAATTACCTGGGTGGGCCAAATTGAGATGACCTGACTGGGTGAAGGAGGTGATCTTGGTTGCCAATATGACGTTTTTCATAGCATAGTTCTAGCAGCCCAGACAACTTTTGTTCGGAGAAGGGAAAATAGATCTAACAAAAATGATCCCAAATGGATGAGCAATAGATTAAAACGTCTCACTGGTCAAAAGAGAGGCATATATAGGCGTTTCAAAAGAGGGGGTGGGCGGTTAAGAAATCAATATATTCACTTAAAGAGAGAAAAAAAAGGAATAAGAAAAGCAGAAAGGGATTATGAGGGTAAGGTTGCAGGGGATTCGAAGACTAACCCAAAAGGGTTCTTTCAGGTATACAGAAATAAAATTAGGGAAAAGATAGGCCCACTTAAGAGTAACTCAGGTCACATCATTGACAGTGATAAGGATATGTGTGAAATTTTCAAAACTTCCTCTCAGTTTGTACCCAGGAAAATACTAGCGAAATTCTTGAAATAGATTATGTAGAACAGGACGATAATAAACTATGCACGATTGCAGTAACTAGTGACATGGTCCTCAGACAAATAGAGAAATTAAAACCTAATAAATCCCCAGTCCCTGATGAACTGTTTGCAAGGATGTTAAAGGAATGTAAAGAGGAACTTCGCAAACCTTTGGCTAATCTTTTCAACATATCACTACAAACTGGCATAGTACCTGATAAGTGGAAAATGGCAAATGTAATATCTATTTACAAGGCAGGTGACAAGTCCTTAGCTTCGAACTAAAGACCAGTAAGCCTTAACTCCATAGTGGGAAAATTTATGGAATCAATAATTGCCGAAGCAATCTGTAGCCATCTTGATAGGCAGAAATTGATTAATGAATCTTAACACGGTTTTACAAAGGGGCGTTCCTGTCTTATGAATTTACTAACTTTTTTCACTAAGGTGTTCGAGGAGGTAGATCATGGTAATGAATATGATATTGTGTATATGGACTTCAGTAAGGCTTTCGATAGAATTCCACATCAGGCTATTGAGGAAACTTAAGGCACACGGAATAGGAGGAGAATTTTTTTCCTGGGTAGAGGCATGGTTGACAAATAGGCAGCAGAGAGTTTGCATAAATGGGGAGAAATCAAAACGGGGATACGTCACAAGCAGTGTTCCGCAGGGGTCAGCGTTGGGTCCGTTGTTGTTCACAATTTACATAAACGACATAAATGAAAGAATAAATAGCGACATAAGCAAATTTGCTGATGACACCAAAATAGGTGGTCCAGTTCATTCTAATGAGGACACTAAAGCACTCCAGGATGATTTGAATAGATTGATGCAATGGTCGGAGAAGTGGCAGATGCAGTTTAATATAGACAAATGCAAAGTTCTAAATGTTGGACAGGAAAATAACCAGGCCACTTATAAACTAAATGTAGATATTAATACTACTGATTGCGAAAAGGATTTAGGAGTTCTGGTTAGCAGTAATCTAAAACCAAGACAACAGTGTATTAGTGTTCACAATAAAGCTAACAGAATCTTTGGCTTCATATGTAGAAGTATAAATAATAGAAGTCCTCAGGTTGTTCTTCAACTCTTTATATCCTTGGTTAGGCCTCATTTAGATTATGCTGCACAGTTCTGGTCACCGTATTATAGAATGGATATAAATGCACCTGAAAACATGCAAAGGAGGATGACAAAGTTGATTCCATATATCAGAAATCTTCCCTATGAGGATAGACTGAGGGCCCTGAATCTGCACTCTCTCGAAAGGCGTAAAATTAGGGGAGGATATGATCGGGGTGTATAAATGGAAAACAAGAATAAAAAATGGGGCTGTAAATAGCGTGCTGAAAATTTCCAGCCAAGACAGGACTCGCAGCAGTGGTTTCAATTTGGAAAAATTCAGATTCAGGAAGGATATAGGAAAGCACTGGTTTGGTAATAGAGTTGTGGATGAGTGGAACAAACTCCCGAGTACAGTTATTGATGCTAAAATGTTGTGTAGTTTGAAAAATAGGTTAGATAAATACATGAGTGGGTGTGGGTGGGTGTGAGTTGGACCAGACTGGGTTGTGCTACTGGGTCTGATGCCTTGCTCCTTCCTTAAGTGGAAGTGACCTGACTAGGTGGGTCATTGATCTGCTTCGCATGGGTCAGTAGGCCTGCTGCAGTTTTCCTTCTGTGTTATGGTATTATGTTCTTATGTGTGTGTGTGTGTGTATATATATATATATATATATATATATATATATATATATATATATATATATATATATATATATATAATGTATATATATATATATATACCTGGTGAGTATACCTGGTAACGTTTATGGTAGAGTTATTATTGAAAGAATTAAGAGTAACACGGAGAGTAGGATAGCAGATGAAAGGTAGGGGGTGTGTAGACCAAGTGTTTACAGTGAAACATGTAGGTGAACAGTATTTGGATAAGGGTAAAGAAGTTTTTGTGGCATTTATGAATTTGAAAGAGGCGTATGACAGGGTGGATAGGGGGGCATTGTGGCAGATGTTGCAGGTGTATGGTATATGAGGTAGGTTACTGAAAGCAGTGACGAGTTTTTACAAGGATAGTGAGGCTCAGGTTAGAGTATGTAGGAGAGAGGGAGATTATTTCCCAGTAAAAGTAGGCCTTAGACAAGTATGTGTATTGTCACCGTGGTGGATGAATTTGATAGGGTATGTAAAAGTAGAAAATTAAAAGTGAATATAGGAAACAGTAAGGTGATGAGGATAACAAGAAAGATTAGGTGACGAAAGGTTGGATATCAGATTGGAGGGAGAGAGTATGGAGGAAGTGAGTGTATTCAGATATTTTGGAATGGACGTGTCAGCAGAGGGGTCTATGAAGGATGAGGTGAATCACAGAATTGATGAAGGGAAAAGGGTGAGTGGTGCACTTAGGAATCTGTGGAAACAAAGAACTTTGTCCGTGGATGCAAAGAGGGCAATGAATGAGAGTATAGTTGTACCAACACTCTTATATGGGTGTGAAGCATAGGTGATGAATGTTGCAACGAGGTTAAGGCTGGAGACAGTGGAGATGTCATGGCTGAGGGCAATGTGTGGTGTGAATATAATGCAGAGAATTCGTAGTTTGGAAATTAGGAGGAGGTGCGGGATTACCAAAACTATTATCCAGAGGGCTGAGGAGGGGTTGTTGAGGTGGTTCGGACATGTAGAGGGAATGGAACAAAACAGAATGACTTCGGTAGTGTAATTCTGCAGAGGAGGGAAGGTGGGGTAGGGGTCAGCTTAGGAAAGGTTGGAGGGAGGGGATAAAGGAGGTTTTGATTGCGATGGGCTTAGACTTCCAGCAAGCATGCGTGAGCGTGTTTGATAGGAGTGAATGGAGACAAGTGGTTTTTAATACTTGACGTTCTGTTGGAGTGTGAGCAAAGTAACATTTATGAAGGGATTCAGGGAAACCGGCAGGCCGGACTTAAGTCCTGGAGATGGGAAGTACAGTGTCTGCGCTCTGAAGGAGGGGTGTTAATGTTAAAGTTTTATAACTGTAGTGTAAAACACCCCTCTTGCGAGATGGAGTGAATGATGATGAAAGTTTTTATTTTTCGGGCCACCCTGCCTTGGTGGGAATCTGCCGATGTCTTAATAAAATAATAATAATAATAATAATATATATATATATATATATATATATATATATTATATAAATATATATAATAATATATATATATATATATATATATATATATATATATATATATATATATATATATATATATATATATATATATATATATATATATATATATATATATATATATATATATATATCCCAGCCTAGGCCTACTGACTTCCTGACCAAGGGTGTTGCCGTTTAGTGCCCCACCAATTACAAGTTCCGACGCTCGCTACTCCACTACCCTCATCCCCCATGCATCCATGCTGCCCTTCATCAGTCACCCCACAGCTGGCGCCCTCCCACCCCCACGATATCAGCAATGTCACAAGTAGTCGCGGGTTCCCAGGAATCTTCACGACAGAGCCAAAGCTGTCGTTCACGAGGCATCTGCCGGGTGTGCCACAGGTAATGTGCACTCAATCGTACATCTGGCAACATCCGTGCACACAATGGATGTCTAGGCTCCAGGAGAGCTCCAAATGAGAACAACCAACAGCCTCCCCCAGCAGACAGGGCTGACAGCTACCGTGACTTCACCTCTACAGAGGACCTCAAATCTGCAATCAAATTAACATCCACCAGGACTCTGACACACATCCCCAAAGCAGCTCGCCCTCAAGCTGCTAGCAAATTCACTGACCTTCTGAAGAAAGTCAACGATGCTCCTTCAAACAACAGATCCTGGCACAACTTGCTGCTTTTTGGCAATGCCTGTTTGGCTGTCCCACCAAGGAGGGACAAGTCACTAGCAACACATGTTATTTGGGCAATAAATGCATTCCCAAGGGATGACAACCTCGTCCGTCTCCCCCCTAGGGCGACAAACACCCGCAGGGCAAATGCCAACAACAGGACACCCGACACCTCAAAAATCAGAGCCCAAATTAGCAAAAAAATAGAAGAGGGTAATACTATTGGAGCTTTGAGACTTATAACCAGTGAGGATACCATCGCTCCCAAGGACGTCAGCACGGCGCAAGCTCTGAAGGACAAACATCCATCCAGGGCTCCCAGTACCAACATTGACCTCCCTGACATTGCAGTAGGCGAAGAACATCTAACCTTACAGGATGCTGATGTGTATAAAGCTGCTATGTCATTTCCACAGGGTTCAGCAGGAAGTTACACCGGTTTAAGGCCTCAACACTTAAAACAAATACTCAGTCCAGCACTTGGTGAGGTTTCAGAGAGGCTGGTGTCTGAACTCACCAAATTTTCCAACCTGTGCCTGGCTGGCAGTGTCCCAGAGGCCATCAGACCCTTTTTCTTTGGTGCCTCATTGTGTGCCCTCCGGAAAAAGGATGGCGGAATCAGGCCCATTGCAGTGGGCCTAGTCGCCAAGGCTGCAGTAAGAAGGGTGAGTCAAGAGGCTGCTGCAATGCTGAAACCAACTCAGCTCGGTTTCGGTGTTCAACAGGGCTGTGAAGCAGCTGCCCACGCAGCACGAGTATATATCAAAAACATGTCCTATGAAAAAGCCTTGGTCAAATTGGACTTTGCCAATGCTTTCAACTCAGTCAGAAGGGATGCTGCTCTCCAAGCAGTTTATAGAAACTTCCCTTCCCTTTATCCCTTCATAGAATCGTGTTATAGTGTGACTTCCAAACTATTGTTTGGGGACCATGAAATTGACTCGTGTGAGGGCGTGCAACAGGGGGACCCTCTCGCCCCCTTTCTATTTTGTTTGGTCATCAAGGAAGTCACGGAGGCACTCTCCAGCGAGCTCAATATCTGGTTCCTGGACGACGGTACCCTAGCTGGCACAACAGAATCTCTCCTAGAGGACATCAGTAAAATTAAAGACATGGGAGAAAGTCTGGTCCTTTCTTTAAACCCCACCAAATGTGAAATAGTTTCTACCAATCAACAGATGATCCAGAATATTAGTGCCATTTTACCAGGAGCACGAGCCATTGATCCAGCCAATAGCACTCTCCTCGGTGCTCCTCTTGGGTCCAATGCCATCGATCTGATCCTAGGAAAAAAAGTCTCAGACCTCCGGACGATGGAAAGCAGGATGAAAGACATTGACACACATGATGCCTTCTACCTACTCACCAGGTGCCTGTCAATCCCAAAACTTACCTATTTTCTGAGATGCTCCCCAGCCTTCAGCAGTCCAAAACTCAAGGAATATGACACTCTCCTGAAGGCCATGCTAGAGAGTGTATTGAATCTTTCCCTTGACGATGGACAGTGGTTGCAAGCCTCACTTCCGGTCAGGCTTGGAGGGCTAGGAGTACGCAGATCCTCCCAGATTGCTCTACCAGCTTTCCTATCCTCTTCCATTGCATCAAACGAGTTGATAAGACAAATTCTTCCTGACACCCTCAGTGAATCAGCAGGAATAGAAGACCCTAGCTATGCCAGTGCCATCACCGAATGGGAGACTCTTGCTGCTCTAGCACCAAACCCTAGTGCAGCACTGGCTCACAAACAGTCAAGCTGGGATGGCCCAATTGCTGAAAAGGTGCTTGCTAACATGCTCAGGGCTGCAACATCAGATAGGGAGATTGCCCATCTCCAGGCTGTGAGTGCACCTCACTCCGGGGACTTCCTCCAAACAGTTCCCATATCGGCAATGGGAACGCGACTCGACCCTAAGACCCTCCGTATTGCAGTGGCTCTGCGTCTTGCTGCCCCAATTCACACAGAATATATGTGTATTTGCGGCGAAGTGTAAGCAGACCAATGCGGTCTACATGGTCTTAACTGTTCCAAAACCAAGGGCTGGCATGCAAGACACAATGAGGTCAACGACATCATTAAGAGAACCCTTGCTACAGCTGGATGCCCTGCCGAGAGGGAGCCACGATCGCTTGCAGCAAACAATACCCACAACCCAGCAAACCGCCCCGACGGGATCACCATCTATCCTTGGAAGAATGGCAAGCTCTTAGCATGGGACTATACCTGTGTGTCCACACTGGCTGACACCTATATCCATCACAGTGTAGGGCGACAGGGAGGAGCTGCTGACCACAGGGAGGAGTACAAGATCAGAAAGTACAGGGACATTAGCCAACAGTATCAATTTGTCCCAGTGGGATCAGAGACCTTGGGATCATGGGGAAAAAATGCCACACGTTTCCTTAAAGAATTGGGTTCCAGACTCATCGACACCACCAGGGACCCAAGGGCAGCCACTTTCATGTTCCAGCGCCTCAGCATCGCCATCCAGAGGGGAAATGCTTGCTGCATACTTGGCTCACGTCCAGCCTCGGAGGAGCTGGAGGAAATTCATGATCTTTGAAACATTGTGCCATTGTATTCATGTTTATGTTTTTTTCTGTAAATGTATTTTGTTTATTAATAAATGTTCACATAGAATAAAAAATATATAGGGGGTGGTAGGAGAAGCAAATATTCAAACAGCTCCGGGGAGAACCTTGAGTTTTCCCTGAGGTACGTTTATTGTCTTCTCTGAGGATGAGGGTCCCGATATATATATATATATATATATATATATATATATATATATATATATATATATATATATATATATATATATATATATATGTGCCGAATAGGCAGAACTTGCGATCTTGGCTTAAATAGCAA
>NC_091296.1:34970219-35117719 GCF_038502225.1 Cherax quadricarinatus | reverse complement strand
ATATATATATATATATATATATATATATATATATATATATATATATATATATGTGTGTGTGTGTGTGTGTGTGTGTGTGTGTGTGTGTGTGTGTGTGTGTGTGTGTGTGTGTGTGTGTGTGTGTGTCGGGCCGTGTAGGTAAAACTGGTCAATTAGCAAGAACTCATTTAAAATTAAGTCCTTTCTAAAAAAATTTCTTTTATACATTAAAAGACAATTTTTTTTTCATTTATGTTCATATAAAAATTTATGGTTTTGTACCAAAAGTACCTTAGGAAACTTGCCTAACCTTATTATAACAAGCATAATTTAATTTACTCTAATCCAACTAAATATATTTTTTTATAAGTTTGCAATAATTTAATCATGAACAAACACAATGAAATATATTTTTTCGTTAGGTTCATAATGATTTTTGCGAAATTATTGCATACACAAATCTTCGCTTGCCATATTCGGCGAGAGTGTTGCTATTTAAGCCGAAATCGCAAGTTTTGAGTAATTTGGAGCACTGCTAGCTTAAATGTGAGAAAGTTTCCCCAGAGAGTGAGTCTCTTGGTTGAGTGCTGACGTCCCGGAGCGTTGCTCGGTAACCTCGACAAACTCACTCTGGTGTTTATCTCATCTGGTGTTTTACGACCGTTTGTTGGAGGTCTGCTCAGGCTTTGGCTTCCTCTTTGAAAGTGGCTACAGCAAACAGCTGCAGAACAAACTCACGTAGAATTCAATTAACTAAAGGCGAACTCTCGGATGATGTGTTGGGTATTTCCTTGTAATCGTAGTTGCTGCATAAATGTGCCATTATGATTGTCAAATGTGTGATGAGCACCGCATCTTGAAAGAAGTAGGAAAAATTAACAACCTAACCGACATATAAATAGAACTAGATGCATTTGGTTCCGCGTGATCCGAGTATTATATCGCCGTACTGAATAACCTCTGCCACCTGTACGTCAGTTCACTCGACATGAATTGTGAAGAGTGCAGCATAAGTTTCTAATGCATTTACATATTAGCAGTGAAGACTTGAAATGAATCAGAGAAGGTATTGCAAGTTATGCACAGTAAGTCTGAAGCCGCTCAAAATTTGTAATTGTAAGTTGTTTATCATTAAGGAGTAAAGTCAGTCAGAGGAGGTACTCCAAGTTTACCGCTTGAAACTCTCAATTTTAATTTTTCGTGGTTTTCCATTAAAAAAGAAGCAAATTGGGACCTATATAGGCAAAAATAGCAAGTTTTACCTATTCGGCACGACACACACACACACACACACACACACACACACACACACACACACACATATATATATATATATATATATATATATATATATATATATATATATATATATATATATATATATATATGTCGTGCCGAATAGGCAGAACTTGCGATCTTGGCTTAAATAGCAACGCTCATCTTGCCATATAGGACAAGTGAAAATTTGTGTATGCAATAATTTTGCCAAAATCATTCTGAACCTAACGAAAAAAATATATTTTACTGTGTTTGTTTAGTATTAAATTATTGTAAACAAATCTAAAATATATTTAGTTGGGTTAGGCTAAAATAAATTGCTCTTGTTATAATAAGGTTAGGTAAGTTTTCTAAGATTCTTTTGGTGGAAAATTAAAATTTTTTACATCAATATTAATGAAAAAAATATATCTTTAAACGTATAAGAGAAAATTTTAGAAAGAACTTAATTTTAAACGAGTTCTTGCTAATTGACCAGTTTTCCATATTCGGCACGACACACACACACACACACACACACACACACACACACACACACACACACACACACACACACACACACACACACACACACACACACACACACACACACACAAAAATATATATATATATATATATATATATATATATATATATATATATATATATATATATATATATATATATCAATAACAACACTGCGCTAGCCAAGGATTCAAACCCACGTTGTACTGGCCTGCCTCATGGTAAGTGAGAACTACATGACGTTTTAAACCACAGGACCACCCAATCCTTCAAGAATGGCACAGCCAGCAGAGCTAGCTGTGGGCCGCCATCCAAGGGCATATAGAGGTGTGAGAGCTTCTAAGCTAATTTCACTCTCATTCCTGTTTGGTGTACTAGCCTCATGAGCAGCATTCATATATTATTGTAACCACGGACGAGTGGTATTGTTCAGTAACCATGAGGCAGGCCAGTACAACATGGGTTCGAATCCTTGGCTAGCGCAGTGTTATTATTGATCAATACCACTCGTCCGTGGTTACAATAATATATATGTATGTATGTATATATATATATATATATATATATATATATATATATATATATATATATATATATATATATATATATCCCAATTTTCCTTTTTGTAATGGAAAACCACAAAAAAATTAAATTGAGAGTTTCGAGCGGTAAACTTGGAGTACCTACTCTGACTTACTCCTCAAAGATAAATATCTTACAAATACAAATTATGAGCGGCTTCAGACTTAATGTGGATAACTTGCAAATACCTTCTCTGATTCATTTCAAGTCTTCACTGCTATTATGTAAATGCATAGGAAAATTATGCTGCACTCTTCGCAATTCATTTCAAGTGAACTGACGTACAGGTGGCTGAAGTTATTCAATACGGTGATAAAATACTCGTATCACGCCAGCTCGGAGCCTCGAACTGGCCAAAATGATACTAAATTCTGTCTTCTGTGTGGGTGTTCATAGCTGTAGCAGCGAAATTACTCATACTTACGTTTTTTCTTCCTCAAACTTTACGTATGTATTGGTATATTCCCACTGTATATAGTGTAAATATAAATATATACACTGTAAAGGAATAAGAAAAGCAAAAAGGGATTTTGAGGCTAAAGTCGCAAGGGATTTGAAGGCTAACCCAAAAGGGTTCTTTCAGGTATACAGAAGTAAGATTAGGGACAAGATAGGCCCACTCACTGGTAACTCAGGTCAAATCACTGACAATGATAAGAAAATGTGCAAACTTTTTAGTACCTACTTCCTCTCAGTTTATACTCAAGAAAATACTAGCGAAATTCCAGAAATAATAAATTGTGTAGAACAGGACAATAATAAACTATGCACGATTGCAGTAACTAGTGGCATGATCCTCAGACAAATAGAGAAATTAAAACCTAACAAATGCCCAGGTCCTGATGAACTGTTTGCAAGGGTTTTAAAGGTATGTAAAGAGGAACATCACTACAAACGGGCATAGTGCCAGACAAATGAAAAATGGCAATTGTAATACCTATTTATAAGGCAGGTGACAGGTCCTTTGCTTCGAACTAGAGACCAATAAGCTTTACCTCCATAGTTGGTAAATTTATGGAATCAATTGCCGAAGCCATACATAGCCATCTTGAAAGGAATAAATTGGTTAATGAATCTCAGCACGGTTTTACAAAGGGGCGTTCCTGTCTTACGAATTTACTAACTTTCTTCACTAAGATATTTGAGGAGGTAGATCATGGTATTGAATATGATATTGTGTTTATGGACTTCAATAAGGCTTTCGATAGAGTTCCACATCAGAGGCTGTTGAGAAAACTTAAGGCACAGGGAATAGGAGAAATTTTTTCCTGGGTAGAGGCATGGTTGACAAATAGGCAGCAGAGAGTTTGTATAAATGGGGAGAAATCAGAATAGGGGCAAGTCACAAGCGGTGCTCCACAGGGGTCAGTGTTGGGCCCCTTGCTGTTCACAATCTATATAAACGACATAGATGAGGGAATAAATAGCGACATAAGCAAATTTGCTGATGACCCCAAAATAGGCCGTCCAATTCATTCTAATGAGGACATTAGACCACTCCAAGATGATCTGACTATCTGAATAGACTGATGGAGTGTCGGAGAAGTAGCAGATGCAGTTTAATATAGACAAATGCAAAGTTCTAAATGTTGGACAGGAAAATAACCATGCCACTTATAAACTCATGTAGATCTTAACATTACGGATTGCGAAAAGGATTTAGGAGTTCTGGTTAGCAGTAATCTGAAAACAAGACAGTGCATAAGTGTTCGCAATAAAGCTAACAGAATCCTTGGCTTCATAGTAAGAAGTATAAATAATAGAAGTCCTCAGGTTGTTCTTCAACTCTATTTATCTTTGGTTAGGCATCATTTAGCTTATTGTGCACAGTTCTGGTCACCTTATTACAGAATGGATATAAATGCACTGGAAAACGTACAAAGGAGGATGACAAAGTTGATCCCATGTATCAGAAATCTTCCCTATGAGGATAAACTGAGGGCCCTGAATCTTCACTCTCTAGAAAGGCGTAGAATTAGGGGGGATATGATTGAGGTGTATAAGTGGAAAACAGGAATTAATAAAGGGGATGTAAATAGCATGCTAAAAAAAACGTGCAGCAATGGTTTTAAATTGGAAAAATTCAGAATCAGGAAGGATATTGGAAAGCACTGGTTTGGTAATAGAGTTGTGGATGATTGGAACAAACTCCCGAGTACCGTCGTAAAAGCTAAGACGTTGTGTAGTTTTAAAAATAGGTTAGATAAATACATGAGTGAGTGTGGGTGGTTGTGAGTTGGAACTGACTAGCTTGTGCTGTGCTACTAGGTCGGATGCCGTGCTCCTCCCTTAAGTGAATGTAACTGACCTGACTAGGTCAAGGCATTGGCTTAAGCCGTGGCAGAATTGGACCTGCCTCGCATGGGGCAGTAGGCCTGCTGCAGCGTTCCTTCTCTCTTATGTTCTTATGTTCTTATGTAAATGAGCAGAACAAGCACGAGTAGGAAGAATTTTCTAACCCAGCCTACTTTAGATTATATATTATTATTATTATTATTATTATTATTATTATTATTATTATTATTATTATTATATTTAACACTGATTCTAAAAGTCATGCAGAAAGACAGTGTTTTGGTGGACAAAAGTTTGTTTTCTCTGTTAAACGTTGTTCCATGTTAAAATTTTGTACCAAATATTGTACTTGTATAGATCGTAACATGTAAACAAAGACGTTCGTTTGCCACGTGGTTTTGTATAATATTTTACCACTATGTGAACGCTTGTCGTTTTTGCAATGTTCATTGTTTTATTCTGCTGTATTAGTTGATAAATACAGATTAAAAACACTAAAATTAGTATGGGGGGGGGAACAAAAAGCTTATTCTAAATTTACACTTAGTACAATAATTTACTGGTTTGTGAAATGCAGTATTAAGATGTATGTAGCGTAGTATGGGATGTTCGAGGTTGCTGCAGGTGTTGGCAAGCACCACTCTGGTCGCTGACTCACTCCAAGTGTACCTGACGTCTCTTCGCGGATGTAATTAGGGGGATTTCTGCTCATACTTGCAGGGTAATGTAGGAAGTTTTGTGTGTACCACAAATCAGCGTTGATTGGCCTTTTTGCACATCCAGTTGGCGTTAAATTGTAGCACAACACTATTTCATACATCGCATTGCATGGACGATTTTTTGCCTAACACCTGAATACTGTCAAGAGAACTTGACATTTTAACACATTTGTATAGCAGCTTGCCGGGTAAAACACAGGTCCCTGTTTTTGCTGCTATGAGAGCAAGGGCAGCAAGAGTGTAAGAAAAACTTTCTCATACGTTTTGCTGGGTTGAAATAACCCGAGACCTTTCTGTTGTGAACCACTTGATCTCACCAGAGTTTTCTTGACACCTGAAAACATCTGTAGGATGTTGCTTCCCTTATCTCTATAATAACAAGCTTTTGCTATCACTGTTGTTGGTGCCTGATGAGGAGATTGTGAGGGGTCTGTGTTGGGTGTGGGGGAAGAATGTGGCAGCTTGATGGTACTGTGGTAATGGTGGGTGTACTAAAGTAACTTTATGGTGGATGTGTTAGGTGTAGGAAAGGTGGTGGGCGAGGTAGAGACGTTGGTGTGATAGTGAACATGTATTAATTAATGTAGTGCTGGATGAGTGAGCAGTGTTAGTGTAGTGGTGTGCCTGTAAGGGCATGTTAATAAGGTAGTGTTGGGCGCGTGAAGGAGTGTTGGTGTAGATGTAGGTGTGTGAAGGAGTGTTAGTGGTGGGCGTGAGAGGGAAGTGTTGTGAGAGGGAGTGTTAATGGTGGGCGTGTGACGAAGTGTTAGTGGTTCGTATAATCTTGTAAACTGGTGGCCGCTATGTGACATACTGTGGTGAAGGCGTGGTATAACTAATGATGTGGTCAACCATGTGTGATGTCGCTGTATGTTGGTACGTGTTGTGTGAAACTGTTGGCTTAGGGAGTGTAGTGTTGCTGTATGCTAATAAATGTTGTGTATGTGACTGTTGGTGATAGTAGGTGTGGTGTCGCTATAAGATGGTAAATGTGTGCAACTTTTGGTAGTAGTGGGTGTGGTGGCAGATATTGTGTAACTTATGGTGGCAGTGTTTGTGATGTCGCTATGTGGTGGCAGATATTATGTAACTTATGGTGGTAGTGGGTGTGATGTCGCTGTGTGGTGGCAAATATTGTGCAACTTCGGGTGGTAGTGGGTGTGATGTCACTGTGTGGTGGCAGATATTGTGTAACTTATGGTGGTAGTGGGTGTGATGTCGCCGTGTGGTGGCAGATATTGTGTAACTCACGGTGGTAGTGGGTGTCATGTCGCTGTGTGGTGGCAGATATTGTGTAACATATGGTGGTAGTGGGTGTGATGTCACTGTGTGGTGGCAGATATTGTGTAACTTATGGTGGTAGTTGGGGTGATGTCGCTGTGTGATGGCAGATATTGTGTAATTTATGGTGGTAGTGGGGGTGATGTCATCGTGTAGTCCTAGATATTGTGTAACTTATGTGGGTAGTGGATGTGATGTCACTGTGTGGTGGCAGATATTGTGTAACTTATGGTGGTAGTTGGGGTGATGTCACTGTGTGGTGGCAGATATTGTGTAATTTATGGTGGTAGTGGGGCTGCCGTAATTTAAATTAAGGTGATGGAACCCCGGCGTAGCCCTGGTGCAAGGACCTTGTATGTTGGGTGGTGCATGGACCGTATATGTTGGGTGGTGCATGGACCGTATATGTTGGGTGGTGCATAGACCGTATATGTTGGGTGGTGCATAGACCGTATATGTTGGGTGGTGCATGGACCGTATATGTTGGGTGGTGCATAGACCGTATATGTTGGGTGGTGCATGGACCGTATATGTTGGGTGGTGCATGGACCGTATATGTTGGGTGGTGCATAGACCGTATATGTTGGGTGGTGCATGGACCGTATATGTTGGGTGGTGCATAGACCGTATATGTTGGGTGGTGCATGGACCGTATATGTTGGGTGGTGCATAGACCGTATATGTTGGGTGGTGCATGGACCGTATATGTTGGGTGGTGCATGGACCGTATATGTTGGGTGGTGCATGGACCGTATATGTTGGGTGGTGCATGGACCGTATATGTTGGGTGGTGCATGGACCGTATATGTTGGGTGGTGCATAGACCGTATATGTT
Organism: Cherax quadricarinatus; assembly: GCF_038502225.1. NCBI lineage: Eukaryota > Metazoa > Arthropoda > Malacostraca > Decapoda > Parastacidae > Cherax > Cherax quadricarinatus. The sequence continues at coordinate 35,110,246 of NC_091296.1, read as the reverse complement.
GGGTGGTGCATAGACCGTATATGTTGGGTGGTGCATAGACCGTATATGTTGGGTGGTGCATGGACCGTATATGTTGGGTGGTGCATGGACCGTATATGTTGGGTGGTGCATAGACCGTATATGTTGGGTGGTGCATGGACCGTATATGTTGGGTGGTGCATGGACCGTATATGTTGGGTGGTGCATGGACCGTATATGTTGGGTGGTGCATGGACCGTGTATGTTGGGTGGTGCATGGACCGTATATGTTGGGTGGTGCATGGACCGTATATGTTGGGTGGTGCATGGACCGTATATGTTGGGTGGTGCATGGACCGTATATGTTGGGTGGTGCATGGACCGTATATGTTGGGTGGTGCATGGACCGTGTATGTTGGGTGGTGCATGGACCGTGTATGTTGGGTGGTGCATGGACCGTATATGTTGGGTGGTGCATGGACTGACTGGATGTTGTGGTGTTCATAGACTGACTGTGGATGATGCGGTGGAGCATAGACTGATATTAGATTTTGTGGTGGATCATTGACAGTGGAGATTGTGATCATGCATGGACGGATTGATTGTATGTGGTGGTACATTTCCTTTTTATGGATGTTGTAATGTTGTAAAGACTGTGGAAGTTGTGGTGGTATATAGACTGACTGTGGATGATGTACATTGACTCTTCATGTTGTAGTGCTTTGACTGTTGAGGTGGTGCACAGACTGGCTGGCGATGTTGTGCAGAGCATGGACTGTCTCTGAATGTTACAGTAGTGCATTTTTTTTACTAAAATTTTTGGAAAAGTACTCATTTAGCAATACTTTTGATAATATGTGAGCACGTGAACTCTTATTTTATCGCCGGTAGGCCTACTGTAGTGAGCCTTTTTTAATGTGCACCTCACTTGTTTGGGTACGTAAGAGTTTCCCTTTAATTAGTTTAGTATCACTTGTGAATAGTCTCTCGTTAGACCGAAAACATTCACATTATTTCTATTCAATTGACTGGATTATTCATATGTATTCCCTATACAGTCAGTGCATATTTCGTTAGGGAGAAGTAGCATTGTCACCCAATCCTAAATTACTGTATACATTCTTTTGTCTACATGTTTTTGATGTTTTTGGTAGTCAAACTAAGTATGGAGCTCTATTCATATATTTAACAAACATTGTTGTTCATTTATTTTATTCTATATATTTCCCCATTGGTTCTTTGGAATATTACAAAGGGCAGGGAGCCAAGGTTAAATATTACATTAAAATTCAACAACTTGCCCATATGAATCTGCAATCATTACACTAATTATCTTACTAATGAAATGTCAACACAAGATGTCGTCTGTTTAAGCTCTAAGGAACAATTAACCTAAATTACTACAATTTCTAATTTCTGGAAATTTGTCTTGTGGCGCAGTAGTATTTCAGTGGTTGACAATTATATCTAATTATATCTTCTTGGGTAGATCCTTACCTTAGTATGACTCCCTGCAGCATCTACGTCCATCAACGTCTATCCTGAATTCATTGAAATATTTTTTAAACTTTTACAGTAGCATTTTCTGGAAACTTTAGAAATTTAAATAATTTTATCATAAGGAAGATATCTTCCAAACTGTTAGGTAAGACACATATGCAACAGTTAGGTATCTTTATTGTGAAACGTTTCGCCTACACAGTAGGCTTCTTCAGTCAAGTACAGAAAAGTTGATAGAAGCAGAAGATACTTGAAGACGATGTAATCAGTCCATCACCCTTAAAACAGTCCCTCAGTCTGGAGAAGAGCATTGTTCCATAGTATGAAACAATATTGTTTCATACTATGGAAATGCTCTTTTGAGGGACTGACCACCTCAAAACTTTAAGGGTGATGGACTGATTAAGTAATTTTATCATAAGGAAGATATCTTCCAAACTGTGACAAAACATTGTTCTAAATAATGTTTTTGACTTTAGAATCGATGACGTTGTACCTAAAGATGTCAACAGATATAATATTATAGATTTCGATGAAAGGCAGAAACACTATGACCACAACAGTGAAAGTGATGGTCACCACAACTGCAGTGCATCGAGCATCAGCAGTGAGCACAATATAGACTAAAATAGTCAGCACAAGTACATTAATGACAGCCAGAGCAGTGCCAACATAGATGACAATAGGGGTAATTTCATCAATTAATCAAACAGTAGAAAGACTTTTCGTATAAATCTTTCCTCTGTGTATTCCATTTTATATACAAAAAGATTATCAAACATCTATGTTTATCAAAAATAAATTTATATCTACATTAGTCGGTTGTGACTCTACATTATTGCTGGTAGCATATCTCTCGTGCTTTAATTTTGTACGATGAAAAAAAAGACCAAATAAGAATCAGAATAAAATGCCGTTTTTGGAAAGAAATAGCATAATCTTGTATTCCGATTAGATTAGAACACCGTGAAGTCATAACGTAGGTTACAGTGATCTTATATTTGTTGCAGCGTTTTCACTGATGACACCCATCACCTGTACGCCAGAAGTTGCTTATTAACTTACACCCATCACCTGTACGCCAGAAGTTGCTTATTAACTGACACCCATCACCTGTACGCCAGAAGTTGCTTATTAACTGACACCCATCACCTGTACGCCAGAAGTTGCTTATTAACTGATACCCATCACCTGTACGCCAGAAGTTGCTTATTAACTTACACCCATCACCTGTACGCCAGAAGTTGCTTATTAACTGACACCCATCACCTGTACGCCAGAAGTTGCTTATTAACTGATACCCATCACCTGTACGCCAGAAGATGCTTATTAACTGACACCCATTACCTGTGCGCCAGAAGTTGCTTATTAACTGATACCCATCACCTATACTCCAGTAGTTACTTATGTACTGACACCCATCACCTGTACGCCAGAAGATGCTTATTACCTGACACCCATTACCTGTGCGCCAGAAGTTGCTTATTAACTGACACCCAGCACCTGTGCGCCAGTAGTTACTTATGTACTGATACCCATCACCTATACTCCAGTAGTTACTTATGTACTGATGTCACCTAGCATAGTGCACCAGTAGTTGTTTATTTACTGGTGAGAACCACCACCAGGAGTTGCTTAATAACTGAACCGGGCATCTGACCAAGACAAGCATTAAGAGAGACTTACCTGATCCTTGACTAGCACCCATTTAGTCTAAGAATAAATCTGTACTCTTCAAGATTAAGCTTCGTACTCTAAACATAAGAATCATAAGATTGAAACATGAGCAGGGACTACAATATTTTTTTAGATTTTGACTGATGAGACATGTATTCTAGTCTTTCACTGGTATGTAATAAAGTGTCTTTAATAACTTGCAACAGGCCGCCAGCGGATGTCAATATACCGACTAGAATAGATTTTATTTCGCCTTGCACCTTAGTTTATGCAGTAAAATTAATCAGTATAAGTATCATTAGAAGGCAGCTTTTCCGTGTGATTTCTGGCACTCTCCCCGACATGAAGCTTATGTTGGGATCAAATTTCGTAGCTCTCAGTCACATACTGAACTGTAGATCGTCGTAATTAAGTTTATTTCGAATCTTTGAGTTGTTGATATTTACTCCCAGATGCAGCTAGATAAAAAAAAAAAGTGTGCATACAAAGGAGATTTTTATGTTTATTTGGATACTTTTTTTTAAGTATACGCTTGTAGAAATAAAGTAAGTTTACACTACACATATAACTCGTACGTAGAAGAGAGAAATTTACGATGTTTCGGTCCTACTTGGATCACTTACAAATGTGACTTGTTTATAATTGTGCGGGTTATTTGTGTATTGTTTCAGTCACGGTATTCTGCTTTATTGTTCTACATAAAATAGATTTTATTTCTTAAGCAAATGCTAATAACTGAAAAATAAGCAATACAACGAACAGTTCGTAAGCTGAATAAATAAGTGAATGGTATTCAGTGTCATAAGTCAGTGATAGTTTTTATTATTCACGATAGACATCAGGTACCGCATTTTTATTCTTCTAGGGACGCATGAGGCCCACAGGCAGCTGCTGGCTGAGCCTGATCTGTCCTCTGCTAAGTAGAATGTCATCATTCCATGTGGGAATAAATATTTATTATAGAATTTCCAGGCAGCTATTTATTTATTACAGTGACTGCGATTTCGTTAACTTTGAGTGAAATTAAAATGACAACAGTGGCATAAAAATAACAAGGATAATAACGACCATGATGAACCTTGACAACAGTGAGGACAACGAAAACGACCATGATGACCTGAACAACAGTGAGGACAACGAAAACGACCATGATAACCTTGGACAACAGCGAGGACAACAGCAACGACCATGATGAACTTGGACAACAGTGAGGACAACGATAACGACCATGATGACCTTGGACAACAGCGAGGACAACAGCAACGACCATGATGAACTTGGACAACAGTGAGGACAACAATAACGACCATGATGAACTTGGACAACAGCGAGGACAACAATAACGGTCATGATAAGCTTGGACAACAGCGAGGACAACAATAACGGTCATGATAAGCTTGGACAACAGCGAGGACAACAATAACGGTCATGATAAACTTGAACAACAGCGAGGACAACAATAACGACCATGATAAGCTTGGACAACAGCGAGGACAACAATAACGACCATGATAAGCTTGGACAACAGCCAGGACAACAATAACGACCATCATGAAACATCTGTTAAAGATTTCGATGGCTTACAAAAACAGCAGCAACAACTTTAACAAATGGGAGATGATGGTGAGAACCATTATGGGGATCATGTTAAATAACCACTACGTTGAGGATCATGATAAGACTGTTGTTATAACGCAGAAAGCTTTTGTCTCTATAAAGAGACACATATCATTTGCTCTCTCATGTTTTAAAAGTTGTTGATATAAATAATTTTCCATCCCCTAACAGTGGTAAACAACTTGTCAAACGTGTATCATATATTTTTTATAAATATAACGTAAATAAATTAGTCGCCCAGTTTTCTTGTATAACTTTAAAACGCCTTATCAGATCGACCTTGAATTTTAAATCCTGGTCATCTGTTTCCAGTTGGAGGTTTGTGGAGGAATCAACAAGCACAGATACCCACCTCCTCTGCTCAAATTTATATTGACCATTTCTGAAAATTTGTTTCTCCGAGCATTATGTTTCTTGAAGGAGTGTGCTTTTATGGTGATGAGGGGATCTTGATCCAAAGACCTTGACTGCTCCTCCATTTTTTTTTTGTATCTTGAGAATCGCTATAACATGTGTGTGCCTTCAAGACCATTCAACATTTGTATGTTATTTACACCAAGGTTAAATATAACTTATTTTCTTAAAATGTAGTCTTGTTTAGAGAAGAAAGTGAAATGATTTTAGCCTGTGTAGGTCCCAATTCTTTTTTTTTTATGAAATCAGAGAAACTGAAATACTGCTTTTCTTGCGATAATTTCTGAATGCCACATTTGAATGGCTTCAAGCCTTCCATGCTCATAATGTGACAATGTAATTTCTGAGCGGCTTCAAGCTTAATGTTCTTGTATATTTTAGGATATTGGTCTCTTTGGCCTTTATCAAAGGTTTGAATTATATTTGGTCCGTATATGTCCTAATTTATAATTTTTATTTTGAATATCAGTTTCCATATACTGACTTATGAAGTCCTCTTCTGATTCCCATCAAATCTTCAACATTAGCGTACATTGAGAAACAGGGGACTGGGATTATGGAATACGGGGATACCTTCCTCGGCTCGCACAGCGACCAAAATTCATCTAGTTTAATTTGTGGTTAAAAATGTTTTCACGTGATTGAGTTACTCTAACCTAACTTCAACTTCATATAAAAAAAAATTCAAGTTTACAGCAAGTGTTAAGAAACTGATGTTGGGAACCACGTCGGGGCATCAGAGCAGTAAATTGGTAGATGGAGGAGTCATCTCTAAGGCTGTTATTGTTGCGGGACGAAGGCAGCATCACAACAGTGAGTGCCTGAAGGAGTTGTGTTAGAATGTTAAATGGGAACATTGTGTGTGTTCTATATGTTTAAAGCAGTCCGCTTTCTTAATCAGAGACATTTCAGTGTTGTCAAATGGAAACCGATGAAGGCATCTTAAACAGTGAAAATCTCACGTAGTTAAATCCGTCTCGCTCAGTGACTGTTATTACTCTGTTCGCGCAGCAGAACAGAGTAATAACAGTCACTGAGTAATAACAGTCTAGCTTTTGTCATTTATTTACATTTTTCTCGCTCGGTTCCGTTCAAACTAGTTATTTTTTATGAATAAAGGACAACTTAACCTAACCGAGAAATTGGCTGCAAATCGTGTGTGAGAAATACACACAGATGCTTAAGGAGGACGGGGAGGGGGTTAAGAGGATGGGTTGTCTGTAGAGTTTAGGGACAACAGATTTACACAAATTTTTGCGTTTGTTTGACAATTCCAGGTTTAGTCAATCATTTCGCCCTCAGTTGCTATTTTTCTTGGCTGTAAATCACTCATAATTTTCTACCATAGAGAGCGAATGTAAAGAGTTTAATAGCTTAATGGGTTATTTCTTATGTAAATACCTTTCCGTCACACACTTTTTTTTCACGTTTTGTGTAATATCTGTCCTTAATTCCGTGTCTCTAAAACTTTCACTTATTATTTTTTCCTTGTAATTCCTCTTTACCTACCACTCTCCTCTCCTCCCACTTGATATCCTAGGTCTTCCTCATTCCATCCCACCGAACCCCATCTATCTCTCTTCCCTTTCATTCCCATTCTCTCCCTCCAAACAACTCAATTTACCTGTTGATTAAGGTGGTGGCAGTGCTGAGAATCGCTTAAGTTTCTAAATGGGGTGTCGCGTTGGACGTTCACACAGCGAGACACATAGTTATTACTGGCGCCACCAGGGGTTTGAGTCTCCAACTCCAACCCTGTCACTGCTGCCACCTCTGTCACAATTGCTGATACCTTTTATATTTCACACTACATCACATTCATCATCTCACTGTTCATAACGAGCGTATCTTTTCTCGTGAATTAAACAACTAATTCCTGTGTATCACCTACTGCCAGACATTATCCTCAGTTTGTAACTGGATTATTGGAAGATAATTACACTTAAATTTAGGTTAGAAGTAATCTAATTAAACATAACCTGATTTTTTATTTTTTTTTTAATTTGTTCGGAAACAGATATACCAAACTCCTTAGAAAACGAGGGATATATTTTGGGAACAGCTTGCACAGTAGCGCATTTTGATTGGCTTCTTCGTCCTGTGAAGATCATGTGTTCATATAATGTTTATATCTGAGTACATTTACTGTCAACATAGGATTAAACACCGTACTGTATTGTAACTAGGATGATATTTAATTCTTATTTTGCAGGAAACAAGGATACTGTAAATATCGAGGGAGAGGGGAGGGGGGGGGTCTTAATAAACCAGTGTCCAGCCAGAGTGGTAGCAACAGTGATTATCATCAGAAGGTCTTTGTATCCTTTTCCAATACTCCTTACAGATTTATCTGTGTATGTATGTATGCAGTGGAATGCAGAACAGACCACTAAGGGATGCAAAAATTATTTTTCACCCCCAGTTGCTTGTTCTGCATTAGTTATGTAGCTTCTTGGCGATTGTCGTGCATGTTTATATATATATATATATATATATATATATATATATATATATATATATATTATATATATATATATATATATATATATATATATATATATAACCTATGTTCACTTTTAATTTCCTTTTCTTCAGAAACTTTCAAAAGCACAGTGTCATCAGCAAAATGGGAGCTGTCGCAGTTCATTTTTTTGCTGTTGACACTGCTTTTGCAAGATTCTGAAGAGAAGTTGCAGAGGTTGGTGAACGAGTTTGGGAGGGTATGTAAAAGAAAAATATTAAAAGTGTACATGGGAAAGAGCAAGCTGATGAGGGTAACAAAAAAAATAGGTAATGAAAGATTAGATATCAGTTTGGAGGGAGGGAGATGGGGCTATGAAAGACGAGGTGAACCATAGAATTGATGAAGGGAAAAAGATGAGTAGAGCATTGAGGAGCCTATAGAGACAAGGAACGTTTTCCATGTCAGCATTGAGGAGAATGTATGAGAGTATAGTGGTACCAATGCCCTTATATGGGTGCAAAGCATGAGTGGTGAATGTTGCAGCAAGGAGAGGGCTGGAGGCAGTGGAGATGTCGTGTCTCAGGGCAATATGTGGTGTGAATATAATGCAGAGAATCCGTAGCTTCAACATAAGATCGGGGATTTCTAAAAAAAATATGGAGGGGTTGAGGTGATTTGGACATTAAGAGAAGACCGAACAAAACAGAATGATTTGTTGGGCGTGTAAATCTGTAATGGAAGGAAGGTAGGGTAGGCGGGTCGTTCTAGGAGAGGTTGGTGGGAGGGGGTAAAGGAGATTTTGTGTGCAAGGGGCTTAGACTTCCAGCAAGCATGCGTGAACATATTAGATAGAAACGATTGGAGACAAACGGTTATGACGTGCTGTTGAAGTGTGAGAAAAGTAACATTTATGAATGGATTCAGGGAAACCGGGTAGCCAGACTTGAATAGTGGAGATGGAAAATACAGTGCCTGCACTCTGAAGGAAGGGGTGGATATATGTTGCAGATTTTTAACTATAGTGTAGGCACGTCTCTGGCAAGACAGTGATGAAGAGAGTGACGATGAAAGGGTTTCTTCCTTTTTGGGTAACCCTGCCTTGGGAAGAAATGGCCGATGTGTTAATAATGTATGTTTATATATATATATATATATATATATATATATATATATATATATATATATATATATATATATATATATAATTTGATTATTTTATTAGCACATCGGCCGTCTCCCACCAAGGCACGGTGGCCCGAAAAAGAAAAAAAAATCACCGTCTTTCACTGCAATGTCTTGCCCGAGTTGCGCTTACACTACAGTTATAAAACTGCAGCATTAACACCCCTCCTGCCGGTTTCCCTGAATCCCATCATAAATGTTACCTTCCTCACACTCCAACAGCATGTCAAGTCCTGAAAACCATTTGTGTCCATTCTCTACTATCTAATGTGCTGACCCATGCTTGCTGAAAGTCCAAGCCCCTTGCACATAAAACCTCCTTTACCTGCCCCCTCCAACCTTCCCTCCACAACAGATTTATACACTCTCGAAGTCATTTTATTTTGTTCCATCCTCTCTACATGTCCGAACCACATCAAGAACCCCTCCTCATCCCTCTGTATAATTGTTTTGGTAATCCTACATCTCCTCCTAATTTCCATACTACGAATTCCCTGCATTATATTCGCACCATATATTGCCCTCAGACATGACATCTCCACTGCCTCCAGCCTTGTCCTTGTTGCAACATTCACCACCTATGTTTCACACCCATATAAGAGCGTTGGTATAACTATACTCTCATACATTCTACTTTTTGCTTCCATGGACAAAGTTCTTTTTCTCCAAAGTTTCCTAAGTGCATGACTCACCTTTTTCCCCCTCCTCAATTGTATGATTCACCTCATCTTTAATAGACCCATCTGCTGACACGTCCACTCCTAAACATCTGAATACATTCACCTCCTTCATACTCTTTCCCTCCAATCTGATATCTAGTCTTTCGTTACCTATTTTTTTTGCTATCCTCATCACCTTACTCTTTCCTATATTCACTTTTAATTTTCTTCGTTTAAATACCCTAACAAACTCTTTCACCAACCTCTGCAACTTCTCTTCAGAATCTCCCAAAAGCACAGTGTCATAAGAACATAAGAAAGGAGGAACATTGCAGCAGGCCTGTTGGCCCATACTAGGCAGGTCCTTTACAATCCTTCCCACTAACAAAACATTTGTCCAACCCAATTTTCAATGCTCTCCAAGAAATAAGGTCTGATAACTGTCCACTCATTTGCAAGTCCCACTCAAATCCAACCCCTCATATATTTTTATTTTTTTTTATTATCACACCGGCCGATTCCCACCAAGGCAGGGTGGCCCGAAAAAGAAAAACTTTCACCATCATTCACTCCATCACTGTCTTGCCAGAAGGGTGCTTTACACTACAGTTTTTAAACTGCAACATTAACACCCCTCCTTCAGAGTGCAGGCACTGTACTTCCCATCTCCAGGACTCAAGTCCGGCCTGCCGGTTTCCCTGAATCCCTTCATAAATGTTACTTTGCTCACACTCCAACAGCACGTCAAGTATTAAAAACCATTTGTCTCCATTCACTCCTATCAAACACGCTCACGCATGCCTGCTGGAAGTCCAAGCCCCTCGCACACAAAACCTCCTTTACCCCCTCCCTCCAACCCTTCCTAGGCCGACCCCTACCCCGCCTTCCTTCCACTACAGACTGATACACTCTTGAAGTCATTCTGTTTCCCTCCATTCTCTCTACATGTCCGAACCACCTCAACAACCCTTCCTCAGCCCTCTGGACAACAGTTTTGGTAATCCCGCACCTCCTCCTAACTTCCAAACTACGAATTCTCTGCATTATATTCACACCACACATTGCCCTCAGACATGACATCTCCACTGCCTCCAGCCTTCTCCTCGCTGCAACATTCATCACCCACGCTTCACACCCAACCTAAATTTGAAGCTACCTAAAGTCCTAGCCTCAATAAGCCAACTAGGTAGACTGTTCCACTCATCAACTACCCTATTTCCAAACCAATACTTTCCTATGTCCTTTCTAAATCTAAACTTGTCTAAACTGGTGACGTGTACTTAGCTTGAGTGGTGACGTGTACTTAGCTCAGTGGTGACGTGTACTTAGCTCAGTGGTGACGTGTACTTAGCTCAGTGGTGACGTGTACTTAGCTCAGTGGTGACGTGTACTTAGCACAGTGGTGACGTGTACTTAGCACAGTGGTGATGTGTACTTAGTTTGAGTGGTGACGTGTACTTAGCTGGAGTGGTGACGTGTACTTAGCTCAGTGGTGACGTGTACTTAGCTCTGTGAAGACCTGTTTGTGTGCTCTCTGTGAATCTGAGCCAGGATGCCCTCCCTTGAGCAACTTTACCAGCAGCTGAAAGAAGAGCTTAGGGTTGCTAAGCAGGAGATACGGCAGTTAACGGGGGAGAACAAGAGGATTCGAAGTAATCCTCCTGTTGTGAATCCCCAGGTTAAGAGGGGAGCTTGGTCAGAGGCCGGGCAACATGGAACCAAGCTGAGGATCAAGAAGACTGTTGGAGAGGCAGAAACAACGAGGACCCAGAAACCTACTGTGGAAACTTCCAACCCATTTTCGGTGCTACCTGACGAATGTGGGTGTTCTACTGGGAACGTCACAACGAGCACCAAGGAAGAATTGGCTGAGGTGAGTGAGACATCCCTAGAAACCCCAACGAAAACCATGGAGAACGTCTTGACGAATTCCACAAGTGAAGGTGTAGTGCTACCTAACGAATGTGAGTCCACTACTGGGAACATCACGACGGACGTTGCCAAGGAAGGTAAAAACGTTGTTGTTGGAGATAGCCAGGTTAGGTACATGGATAGGGCATTCTGCTTGAAGGATAGGATAGAAGGCAGAGAGTGTGTTTTCCTGGGGCTGGGATGAAGGATATTGTTAGCCATCTGGATGACATCATGAGAGGTAATGGGAGCAATCCTATTATCTGTCTCAGTGCTGGAGGCAACGATGTTGGCAGATGTAGGAGTGAGGACCTGATTAGCAGGTATAGGTCAGCAATAGAGATAATTAGGAGGAAGGGTGGGAACCCTGTCATATGTGGTATTTTGCCAAGGAGAGGAGTTGGAAATGAATGGTTGTCCAGAGCAACTGGTGTCAATTGCTGGCTGGACAAATACTGTAAGGAAAATGCAGTAACATTCATTGACAAATGTGACCTCTTCTATGGCAGAAATGACATGTATGCCAGGGATGGGGTTCACTTATCTAGGTCTGGGGTGGGAGCACTGGCCAATGCAGTGGAGGGAGCTGTTAGGTCTTTAAACTAGGAATAGTTAGTGGTATGGGTTTTGGCAGGAAAACAGTGAAGTCACAGTGTAGTAATATGAGTACTAGGAGAACTAGTAATAGGCACAATGAGGTGGATATTGGAAAGCCAATGTTACTAATTGACAAGGACAGTAATAGGTTTAGCGGAATAACAGAAAGGAGCAGGAAGGGTGAAGAGAAAGGAGGGTCCTTAAATATATGTTACACAAATAGTCGTAGTGCTAGGAATAAGATGGACGAGTTGAGACTAGTTGCTAGTGGAGGTAACATTGATGTATTTGCCTTAACTGAGACGTGGTTCAATATGAAAATCGGGAAGATTTATAATGCTATGTATTAATTTAGTCATTCTACGCTGAATGTTTTCTAACGAATTTATGTCCATTCTGTAATATGGAGACCAGAACTGAGCTGCATAATCTAGGTGAGGCCTTACTAATGATGTATAAAGCTGCAGTATAACCTCTGGACTTCTGTTGCTTACACTTCTTGATATAAATCCCAATAATCTATTTGCCCTATTACATACGCTTAGGCACTGCTGTCTTGGTTTAAGGTTACCACTCACCATAACCCCCAAGTCCTTTTCACAATCTGTATGGCCAAGTTCTACATTATTTAACTTATAAGTGCTAGGGTTATGGACACTCCCGAGCTTCAGAACCTTGCATTTATCTACATTGAACTGCATCTGCCACTTTGCTGACCAGGTATTGAGTTTGTCTAAATCCTCCTGAAATTCCCTGATATCTACGTTTGAATCAATTATCCTACCTATCTTTGTGTCATCGGCGAATTTGCTCATTTCACTAGTAATTCCCTCATCAAGATCATTGACATATAAACAACAACGGGCCCAAGACTGATCCGTGTGGAACGCCACTTGTTACAGATCCCCACTCTCTGCTTCCTGTCTGTGAGCCATGACTCGATCCACGAGAGCTCCCTTTCCCCAGTGCCATGAGCTGCCACTTTCTTGAACAGTCTTTGGTGCGGAACTCTATCAAAAGCCTTACTAAAATCTAAGTAAATAATATCAGATTCTTTATCGTGGTCAACAGCCTCAAAAGCTTTACTGAAGAAAGTTAATAAATTGGACAAGAACGGCCTCTTGTGAATCCATGCTGAGTATCATTAATCAAGCTATGCTTATCGAGATGGCTTCTTATAATCTCAGCCATAATTGACTCTAATAATTTGTCTACAATTGAGGTCAGGCTTATTAGGCGGTAATTTGACGGTAACGACTTGTCCCCTGTTTTAAAAATAGGAATTACATTAGCCATCTTCCACATATCAGACACTACACCTGTTTGAAGAGATAAATTAAAAATGTTAGTTAATGGTTCACAGAGTTCCATTTTGCATTCCTTAAGAACCCTTGAAAAAAGCTCATCAGAACCTGGCGACTTATTTTGCTTCAGTCTGTCTATCTGCTTCACAACCATTTCACTAGTGACTGTGATGTTACATAATTTATCTTCAGGTTTAAAATTGAGCACATTCCATTCTCTTTGTCAGTAAGATGCCCATAGTTATTTTTAAGGGGACCTATCTTATCTCTAACTTTCGTTCTATAGACCTGGAAAAAACTTTTTGGGTTAGTTTTCGAATCCCTAGCAACTTTAATTTCATAGTCCCTTTTAGCTTTTCTTATCCTCTTTTTAACGTCCCTTTTTACGTCAAGATACTGATTCATAAGATGACCCTCACCTCTTTTGATACGCCTATAAATTCCTTTCTTATGCCCTAGTAGATATTTCAGCCTATTATTCATCCATTTTGGGTCATTTCTATTTGATCTAATTTCTTTATACGGGATAAACGTTCTTTGAGCAGCATGTAAGCATCTTAGTTTGGGGGACGGTATATCACTCCTAAAATCAATTTTTTATGCCCCTCTGAAAATTCTATCCAGACAGACTCTGTATGTGTTACCTCAGACTTAATACCCGTTTTTATGCAACAGTTCAAGTGATCTCGGACATACAGTGCCACCCCACCTCCCTTACCGATATTTCTATCTACTTGGAACAATTTAAAACCCTGAATGTGACATTCCGAAGGCATGTCCCTACTTTTGGAATTAAACCATGTGTCAGTGATTGCAAATACATCAATGTTACCTGCACTAGCAACTAATCTCAACTCATCCATCTTATTCCTAGCACTACGGCTATTAGCATAATATAATTTTAAAGACCCTCCTTTCTCTTTACCCTTCCTGCTCATAACAGTTTTTTCACTAAACCTATTACTGCCCTTGTCGCCTAGTGCCATTGGCTTTCCAATATCCACCTCATTCTTCCTATTACTAGTTCCCCTAGAACTCATAGTTTTACTATACTGAGACCCCACTGCATTTTCGTCAAAACCCATACCACTATATATTCCTAGTTTAAAGCCCTAACAGCTCCCTCCACTGCCGTTGCCAGTGTCCCCACCCCAGACCGAGATAGGTGAACCCCATCCCTGGCATACATGTCATTTCTGCCATAGAAGAGGTCCCAGTTGCCATTGAATGTTACCGCATTCTCCTTACAGTATTTGTCCAGCCAGCAATTGACACCAATTGCCCTTGACAACCATTCGTTTCCAACTCCTTTCCTTGGCAAAATACCACATATGACAGGGTTCCCACCCTTCTTCCTAATTATCTCTATTGCTGACGTATACTTGCTAATCAGGTCCTCACTCCTACGTCTGCCAACATCGTTGCCTCCCGCACTGAGGCAGAAAATAAGATTGCTCCCATTACCTTTCATGATGTCGTCCAGATGGCTAACAATATCCTCCATCCCAGCCCCAGGAAAACATACCCTGAGCCTCCTCTTCCTGTCCCTAAGACAGAAGGCCCTATCCACAAACTTAACCTGTCTCCAACTAAAACGATGTTCTTACCTTCATTTGTGGAATTTGTCGTGACGTTCTTGATGGTCTTCATTGGGGTATCAAGGGATGTCTCATTCACGTCTGCCAATGATCCCTTGGTGCTCGTTGTGACGTTTCCAGTAGAACACCCACATTCGTCTGGTAATACCGAAAATGGGTTGGAAGTCTCCACAGCAATCTTCTGGATCTTTGTTGTTTCCACCATTCCAAAAGACTTCTTGATTTTCAGCTTTGTTCCATGTTGGCCGGCCACTGACCAGGTTCCTCTCTTGACCTGAGGACTCACAACAGGAGGATTACTTCGAATCCTCTTGTTTTCCTCCGTCAGTCGGCGTATCTCAAGCTTAGCAACCCTAAGCTCCTCTTTCAGCTGCTGGTATAGTTGCTCAAGAGAGGACATCTTGTGCAGATTCACGGAGATTCACTGGACAAAGCTTCACAGAGCTAAGGACACGTCACCACTGAGCTAACTACACGTCACCATCAGTAAAGAGCAACTGTGACAACTCCCACTTTGCGTTAAATTCTCCATCTTTTAACCCCACACCTCTTGCCAACACCCGAGCATTCATTTCTCTTACAACCCCATCTATAAATATATTGAACAACCATGGTGACATCACACATCCTTGTTTAATGCCTACTTTTACTGGAAAATAGTCTCCCTCTCTCTCCTACTTATGTACTCTAACCTGAGCCTATCCTCGTAAAACTCTTCACTGCTTTCAGTATCCTACCTCCTATTTCATACATTTGCAACATCTGCCACAGTGCGTCCCCTATCCACCCTTTCATACGAGTTTTTCCAAATCCACAAATGCCACAAAAAACTACACTTATCTAAATATTGTTCACCTATATGTTTCACTGTAAACATTTGGTCTACACACCCCCTACCCTTCCTAAAGCCTCCTTGTTCATTTGCTATCCTACTCTCCATATACTCTTAATTCTTTCAATAATAATTCTACCATAAACTTTAGCGGATATATTCAACAGACTTTCTCCCCAATCATGTTTGCACTCTTTTATGTCCCCTTTGCCTTTATACAAAGTAACTATGCATGCTCTCTGCCAATCCCTAGGTACCTTACCCTCTTCCATACGTTTGTTAAATAAAAGCACCAACCACTCCAAAACTATATCCCCATCTGCTTCTAACATTTCTATCTTTATACTATCAATCTTTGCTGCCTTACCCCCTTTCATTCTACCCACTGCCTCACGAACTTCTGCTACACTCACAACTGGCTCTTCCTCACTCCTACAAGATGTTATTCCTCCTTCCCCTTACACGAAATCACAGTTTCCCTATCTTCATCAACATTTAACAATTCCTCAAAATATTTCCTCCATCTTCAGGATACCTCTAACTCTCCATTTAATAACTCTCCTTTCCTATTTTTAACTATCAAATCCATTCGTTCCCTGTTCTTCCTCAACTTATTAATCTCACTCCAAAACTTTTTCTTATTTTCAACAAAATTTGTTGATAACATATCACCCACTCTCTCATTTATTCTCTTTTTCATTGCTTCACCACTCTCTTAACCTCTCTTTTTCTCTCCATATACACCTCCCTCCTTGCATCACTTCTACTTTGTAAAAACCTCTAATATGCTAATTTTTACTCTCTCTTTCTGCTCTCCCTTTTTTCCCTTTTCTACTCTCTCTCTCTCTCTCTCTCTCTCTCTCTCTCTCTCTCTCTCTCTCTCTCTCTCTCTCTCTAATATATATATATATATATATATATATATATATATATATATATATATATATATATATATATATATATATATATATATATATATATATGTCGTGCCGAATATGCAAAACTGGTCAGTTAGCAAAAACTCATTTAAAATTAAGTCCTTTCTGAAATTTTCTTTTATACTTTTAAATATATATATTTTTTTTAATGTTAATGTAACATTTTTTAATTTTGCACCAAAAGAATCTTAGAAAACTTACCTAACCTTATTATAACAAGAGCAATTTATATTAGCCTAACCCAACTAAATATATTTTAGATTTGTTTTCAGTAATTTAATACTAAACAAACATAGTGAAATGTATTTTTTTCGTTAAGTTCAGAATGATTTTGGCGAAATTATTCCATACGCAAATTTTCACTTGTCCTATATGGCAAGATGAGCATTGCTATTTAAGCCAAGATCGCAAGTTCTGCCTATTCGGCACGACATATATATATATATATGTCGTGCCGAATAGGCAGAACTTGTCATCTTGGCTTAAATAGCAACACTCATCTTGCCATATAGGACAAGCGAAAATTTGTGTATGCAATAATTTCGCCAAAATCATTCTGAACCTAACGAAAAAAATATATTTCACTGTGTTTGTTTAGTATTAAATTATTGTAAACAAATCTAAAATATATTTAGCTGGGTTAGGCTAAAATAAATTGTTCTTGTTATAATAAGGTTAGGTAAGTTTTCTAAGATTCTTTTGGAGCAAAAGTAAATTTTTTTACATTAACTTTCATGAAAAAATATATCTTTAAACGTAAAAGAGAAAATTTTAGAAAGAACTTAATTTTAAATGAGTTCTTGCTAATTGACCAGTTTTACATATTCGGCACGACATTATATATATATATATATATATATATATATATATATATATATATATATATATATATATATATATTATATATATATATGCAAAACAACCATTGTGAAAGAATAATGAAATTCCAAGCGCTTTTGTGACTACTCAAATTATCAAGAAACAATGAAAGTAATACATCAAAGCAAGGCATATAAAAGGTCTAGACCACACCTCACAATCACATCCCACAACAAAGCAACACCTGACGCGCGACAACACGCAACTCATAAGAAAGAAAACACTGCAGCAGGCCCGCTGGCCCAACTAGACAGGTCCTTCATGACATCCCACAAATACACTACCCAAGAATTAAGATTTATTATTTGTCCAATGTATTATTAAATTCTTCCCAAATTCTATTAGTTATAAATGGATCTAATTTATATAAACCAATGGAAATATTCATATTTTGAAAACTACTTTTTATAAAACAAGATTCAATAATATTCCTGTCGACCATGCACTTGTTTAATACAACTTTCTCAACTTTTTGAAAATCAATTGGATGGTTAAAATCTCTCACATGAATAAGTAGAGCATTGGAATCTTAACCAGTTCTAATGCTATATTTATACTGTTTTGATATTGAAGACCCTTAAATTACATTCACTTGTTAGACGAAGAATGAGGGGAGACATGATCGAAGTAAGTGGAAGATGGGTATTAATAAAGGGGACATTAATAAGGTCTTGAGGATACCTCTCCAACAGAGAACCCGCAGTAATGGATTTAAATTAGACAAGTTTAGATTTAGAAAGGACATTGGAAAGTATTGGTTTGGAAATAGGGTAGTTGATGATTGGAACAGTCTACCTAGTTGGGTTATTGAGGCTAGGACTTTGGGTAGTTTCAAATTTAGGTTGGTGACGTGTACTTAGCTCAGAGAGGACGTTAGTGTACTTTCCTTGGATTCAACCAAGATGCCCTCCATCGAACAACTTTACCAGCAGCTTAAGGAAGAATTGACTGTAGCGATGATGAAGATACGACGATTGAGGAAAACAAGAGGATTCGTAGCAGTCCTCCTGTTCTGAGTCCTCAGATCAAAAAGGGAAACTGGACAGTGGCTGGACAGCATGGAACGAAGTTGACGATCAAGAAGACGAATGGAAAGGTAGAAACGATGAAGAAGAAAGAGACTGCTGTGGAAACTGTTGTGCAAACATCTAATGCATTCTCTGTGCTACCCACGAATGTGAGTCGACTACTGAAAACGTCACGACGAACGACACCAAGGAAGGTAAGAATATTGTTGTTGGGGATAGCCAGGTTAGGTACATGGATAGGGCGTTCTGCTTGAAAGACAGGAGTAGGAGACAGAGGGTGTAAGGAGAGGAGGAGTTTGAGATAATCAGTCCCTCAACCTGGAGTCCATGTGTTCAGTCCATCAGTCTTGTAGAAAGTACAGCACAGGGCCGTAGCAGTGGCTTATATAATGTAGTCAGGTGAGACTACAGTATATAAGCCACTGCTACGGCGCTATGCTGTACTTCCTATGAGAGTGATGGACTGAACACATCGATACTAGGCTGAGGGATTGATTACCTCAAACTCCTCCTCTATTACACCCTTCTGATTTGTATAAGACTGATGAAGCCACTGTGTGGCGAAACATTTCTTCTATAAAGATTCCCATATGTTGCATAAGTGTCTCAGTTCTTCATTTTGTGTTAGTGCCGAACTAACAAATTTTCATATACCCCTAATCAGCCTACTAAATATTTCAGTTTCCACATCACTGTATAAGACAGTGAGAGCAAAACGTCCGTTTCTATTATATGTTCTATTATATGGTTGCCAGATTTTTTCTTTCCTCCAGTCTTACGTTTAATTTTGTTCGTAACACGGGAATGCTTCATCCGATCGGCTTCAAATTTCCATTGCTTGTGTATTTTAACGAGGACTAGATTCGAGGAACTATAGTTGTAGAATCCATTTCCAACGTCTTTTAAAAGGTAGAGTAACTTGCTGAACTCTCAGCGGCGTAGCTTCAAGTATTCAAGAAAGTTGCCTCCTAATTCGCCGACGGTAGAGTGAAGTTCAGGTGTGTAAGTGCAGATAATTTTGTGTATAAAATAGTGTGTATATTTTATTTCTGTTAATTGATATTACATAAAGTTGAGTTTGGGTCTACTGGAAGAGTTAAGTATCTAAGCCGGATAGTAAAGATTTAGTTTTGTTTGCAGTTAAATATGTCAATACATTAGTTAAAAGAAAAACTTTGTATCGTTGGCATCAGATCTATTACTGGAGAATACCATTTCTGATCATTTTCAATCTTTCAACATTGGTGAGCTACATTAAAATAAATCTTGTCGCTCATTTGGAGCTGTGTAAATTTCAATTTCTCAGTTTATTTAATAAATTGCTTTCTGTGTAATAAACAGAAATTGCCTCTTCTGATCGGCGTCAAACTCTAGACGGTGGTGTATCTAAATTGAAAGTATTTTTAGATTTATTTTGGGCTGTATGAGTCCGAATTTTCCTTTTTTTTTTTAGCTAATTTGATCAAATTAGATTTTCTTAAAAATATATAAACCGAATATTTTTGCTGTAGGATTAGAGAGAACTTTAAATAGACTCTAAATGAAAAATAAAACTCACAAAATTGAATTTTTGTGGCGTTTTTTAATTATAGCGAGGATTGACTTTCCTGTTTTCTGAACATTCTCAACAAATTTTTCTTTTCTTTCTCTTAAAATTTTCTTTTCTTACCCAAGAAGACCTTATTCGATCAGCTTCAAACTTTCAACACTAGTTACTAGATCTAGGACAAGATTTATGGGATTATTGGCATTCCTAGGTGCCCTTCCACTCCCTCATTATCATCTGTCTTCTGTATATATTTCGACGAGGCTGAAGAACTGATTACCTCCTCTTCTACTACTACTACTGTTCCTATATTGCTTTGATAAAGCCTCTCTATGGCGAAATGTCTACAAAATAAAGATACCCAGATGTTACACATTCGTGTTATTCATCCAAAAAATTATAAACCCAAAACGTCAATAAAACTTACATAATTGCATAATTACTTGTTGTAATTGCTTAAAATGTGAAAATTGAAATACTGCTTTTCTTGCGATAATTTCCACTCAATGCTGATAACTTAATGCAAATTCTAAGCGCCTTCAGGGAAAGGTTCTGGTGTTATTAAGGATATTGATCTTTCGAAGATAAAAAAAAATACCTTATCAGTTTAGTTTCAAGAGCTCGTGTATATTAACTGAAGGTTTTTAATTAGATTTGAGTTGTGTATGTTGGAATGTGTCATTTTTTTTTTTTTTTGAAATTGGGATATCATGAAACTTGCCCATAGGTTTCGGCTAGCCCGGGGATCAGACCCAGAATGTTCTGTTGTGATCTGAGTGATCTAACCACAACTTAAAGACCCTAAGTACGATCTTTGGGCCAGGTGAGGCATATGAGTAGTCTGTCCTTTACACCCTTTTGCTATATTTACATGGAGAAAAAAGGAGGAGGGAGGAGTTATTTTGATTGTCTGGAGAAATGATAAATTATTTGGCTCTTAGTTATATGATGATCCGCTCAATAGAACTTTAGGTTAGTTGACAAAGGTCCTCCTCGGTTACAGATTCACACATTAATATATGAAATATAACATTATAAGAAATACATTGTATCTTCGGAAATAATAGAATTCACACTTATAATATTTATAATTATGAGATGTTCGAATATTCAAAACTCATTCATCGATGCAATAGCTTTAGCTATACTAGTATTTGAATAAGATACAACATGCAGTTAATGGTATTTATTGAGAAGTTGTATCGTCCTTGGTGGACGAAACTTCTCAGTAAACACCATAAACTACATACTGTGTTTTATTCACTGCTCGATATTTACCACTAACATTCATTCCTCGGTATTGTATATTAAAAGACATGTTGCATCCTGATCGTCCATACTTTCAAAATACCTTTGGATTCAAGGAATACATTTATTTATTGCATTTTGGCCTTTCCGGTATTTTCAGTGTTCACTGATCCTGTCTGATCCCACTTGCCATAAGAAGCTTAAATAATAACAATAGCTATTTGGTAGTATTTAATGATGCGGACTATTGTTACTAATTTACATACCAAAAAATTCTTTACATGCGATTTCTTTAGGTTCATCGTATATTTGTAGTTTAATTTTAATTATAGGAATCCAAAGAATAATTAACTTTAAAAATAGAATGATGCTTCTCTCTACAAATAAACTTTCTTCAATTAAAAATTAATGGTCCGTGTTATTTATTTCCTTTTATGTCGGGATATTCTATTTCTCTATATCCGTTTAAGCTTTTAACCTTGATAATATAATGTTACATAGCATAATACAATAAAATATAACATTTAATTGTAAGTATTTATAAGGTTCATTTTGTCAAGGTAATTCACACGAAGCGTCTCACTGGATATGTGACAGTATCCTGAAACCTGTAAATGAATTAACTCCTAAATACTTCGAAAACACATTTTTTTCTCTCTTCTCGCTTCCAACTTAATAAAAAATATCAAGCCTGGTCATATTTTTTTATATCAAGTATAAGTAGATGTACCCAGTGTAAGGTGATGAGAGAATAATTCAAGTGCATCTCTTAAATGGTTATAACTATGACCATAATTTTTAAAGGAGTGGACCAACGACGGGTTATCGTCTGAGACCCGCGTCAGGAAACACCTGTCCTGTTTCCTGACGAATCTTCCCTAACCTAACCCTGCACCAACTGTTTTCACACACACACACATACACACACACACACAAAGTGTTGATTAGTCTGTCCACCACAGCGTCGATCAAGCTACCCATCATCATGTGTAGATCAGCTACCCTGGAAGTGCATATCAACCTACCCTTCTCCCAGTGACTATCAACCTGCCCGCCTCGGAGTACAGATCAAGCTACTCTCTCCTCGGTGCAGGTCAACGTACCCTCGTCTAGTGTTAATCAGCCTACCCTTCTATTGTACATCAACTTACCCTTCCCCCCACCGTCAAACAAACAACCCAGCTCAAATCATTGATCGACCTACTGCACAAAGCATTACTCACGTAACCCCACCTACAGCAAAGGCTCACATTATTACACGTACTTATATATTTATAGTCATTTATAATATCATAACTGTTGTATAGAGCTTATAAATTACCTCTTAAATTATATGTTTAGCACAATCATGCACAACATATACGACTTAACTCAGTATCACTGAGGCCACAATGTTATTTGATCATACAGCTCAGTAACTTGTGTTTTCCTGATTTGTAAAATAAAAGAGACTTGTGGCTCAGTAATTGAATAAATGTAACTCGACTGCATAAATATGGAAATAGACACTTATTAAATATTAATATTTAATATATTGAGCTGTATTTTAAATTAAAATTTAATGTATACTTCCCATGATCCCTTCCTGTCAAGTCAACATTCATTCCCCAACAGTATCACTTAAGTCTGTATCTATGCAAATATTACTTACTGCAAGCATGTTAACTTTGTTCCCTCAGTCGCAATTGTTTTACCTGTGCCCAGCATGAATATTCCCTTTACTGCAGCCACCCAGCTTCCTCTTTCACTCATCTGTATATTGATTAGTCATGACATCTCAGTAGGTTCTTACTTTGTTCTCTTATGAAGAAAATTTTACTCCTCCATCTCACTACTTTGGAATCCTTACACTTCAGAAATACTGCATTTTTTTTTTCAAATATGAACACAAATTGCTTTTGTTCCGAATTCTCGAGGGAAAACGTACACTTCATGTATTCCGAAAGGTAAGTGTGGATGTTACAGTCCGGATGGTCATCTGGACTGTGATGTCCGAACACCTCAGGCAAAACTAATATTAAAAGAATATAAATTTGTTTCCTTTCAGCCACGTTTCCAAAGTAGGAAGCAGTACATGCGGTATATATACTGTATATATTAAAATAAGGGGTCAGACCTTTAGTACAAATTGTGGGGATTCAGAGTCTCGGAGAAGTATATATAAAAATGATTCGATAAATAAATATTTGGTTTTCTCCCTGAGACCATTTAAGTATTCCGCTATCCCTACAACCCAGTCTTTTATAAATGCTCTAATTGGTATATTATTATTATGTAATTTGGTGCACAAAGATTAAATGGCGCATTGATGGTACAAAGATGGAGTATGCAATACATGAGGTGGGATCCATTACAGGTACACATAGGTGTTGATCAGTATTTACATTTCAAATATCTCATGTAGTTCCTAAGATCTGGGCTCATTCCCTAGATACAACAGGTATTATTCCTCGGAACTGCGAAACTAAGATGATCTTTTCTTGCCCTTGGGAATTGTTTACCTAGCTGCTTAAGGAACCTGGATGCGCTGTTTTCCGATGAGCCGAGTGTCTCTGAATCTACGCGAACAAACGTGTAATGAGTTTCAAGTTTACCATATTTTTTTAAACTTTTGGGCTCTGAAGTTGTCAGGTGCCCCTCCTTCCCCCCCTGCTGTGTTGGAAATCAATAACCAATGTGAACGCACATCACCACTATCAGTGTACTGGTTTGCAAATTAATTCTATATGGACACTTTTGGCTGCCATCGGATCTGTATGGTTGGGGCGGTTCCATTTTAGCTTAGCGTCCAGCTTTAACAAGGCGTTACAGGTAGACGTTAACCTTTCAGTGCCAGGAGGCAAGCTCTGTCCTTCCCCTACACACTGTAAAGCATTGTTGAGGCTATATTGACCCATCCTAGTGCAGCTGTTCGTAGTTATTGGAAAAAGCAAGTCTGGTTGCGAAGTCTGTTAGAGTATCCCCGTGTCTGCTCTATTAATGAAGTTTTTGTCATGAACCCCAACATTGTCCCTAGAGTGTGTAGGGTGAATCGCGGCTATTAGTTCGCTGGACATGACACATGAAGACATCAATGCAAGGAGTGCTGTCATACCTTGCGGACACAAATGCGTGGTAATCTGACTAGAAGTGTAGCTTGGTCCCACTGTTCGCCTTCTAGAATGACGCTGAGTACTTTTGTGAATATCAATCTAAGGAGACTGTCACATTTATGTAATTTAGGCTTGTCATACGAGGGATGCGCACTTAAGGAAAAATATATCTTAGCATGGGCAGATTCAAACAATTTGTGAGAAGGTACAAGGCATCGTGGGTATCTACATTGCCTATTCGTTGTTCTGTTCGCCTCGAATCACCCCATTTATTCTCGAGAATTATTAAGCACCTTTCGAATTTTCCAACGAAAAGGTTGACCAATTAAAAAAAAAAAGATTCGTTATCTCTAGCACCAAAACTTTTTTCAGAAGAGGTATGAAAAAACTCATGAAGCAGGAAGAGTGATCTAGTAGCGACCAGTGAAGATCCGGGGCCAGGAGCTGTGACTCGACCTCTGCAACCACAACTAGTTGAGTACACACATACACATACACACACACACACATACACACACACACACATACACACACACACACGCACACACGCACACACACACACACACACACATACACACACACACACACACACACACACACACACACACACACACACGCACACACACACACACACACACACACACACACACACACACACACACACACACACGCACACACACACACACACACACACACACACACACACACACACACACACACACACACACACACACACACACACACACACACACACACGCACACACACACACGCACACACACACACGCACACACACACACACACACACACACACACACACACACACACACACACACACACACACACACACACACACACACACACACGCACACACACACACACACACGCACACACGCACACACACACACACACGCACACACGCACACACACACACACACACACACACACACACACACACACACACACACACACACACACACACACGCACACACACACACACACACACACACACACACACACACACACACACACACACACACACACACACACACACACACACACACACACACACACACACACACACACACACACACACACACACACACACACACACACACACACACACACACACACACACATCCACACACATCCACTCATACACTCATACTCACAGCTAGATGGAGAGACAGTGAATGATGTGTAGTTAAGCAAATTTTAATAGTTTTAGAGCGCGAAAGAAATATAGAATATTAAATAATATAAATACTGAAGAATAGGGAAGTGAGCAGTAGAGCCAGAAATTAATATGAATGTGTAGGAAGAAAGGCTGAACAACAATATGAGAATAACATTGCATCAAAAACCATATTTGAACCAAAGTTACTATCAAATAAAAAAAGACAACTGTGAAAGACTACGAAATAAGGCTGAAGAAGGAAGGAGGGGAGGTCATTAGAAATAACCAGGAAGTCTGCGTGGAGCTCCACTAAAGGTTTAGGGAAATATTCTCAGTAAAGAAAGGAACATTACCAGAGAGTCAAAGAGGGAGAGTGCACAGACAAGTACTAGACACAACATACACAGTGGGGAAATATGTGAAGAAATTACTGAGCAATATAGATTCCTCGAAGGCAATGAGACTAGATATCTCTCCGTGAGTTGTGAGAGAGAGAACAAAAATATTGGGTGAAATGCTAGCCTCGATCTTCATCAAGTCAACTGAAACAAAGCAATTTTCGGAGATCTAGAGAGCAGCGAATGTAAGCCCAGTTATCAAACAAGGTGACAGGCAGGCAGCATTAAGTACACGCTAGTTTTGCCTACATGCATAGTATGTAAGGTAATGGAGAACATTTTGGAAGGAGTGGATTCATATTCAGCACAATTTTCGAGACGTTCAATCTTTTCTCGCAAATATGCTAGAGTTCAAAGACAAGTTAATGAAACTTAGGATAGAGAGAGAGAGAGAGAGAGAGAGAGAGAGGATGGAGAAGGGTTTCCTGCATATTTTTTTGGACTGGAAAAAAGACTTTCGAAACACTAGTGGGTTGGATTTGTGGAGGACCTGCCCAGTATGGGCCAACAGGACTGCTGCAGTGTTCCTCCTTTCTTATGTTCTTAAGAGATTGGGATAGAGGCTAGAGGAAGATTAATGGGGAAAGCCTTACAGTGTTCAGGCAATGCTTACCACATATGAGGTGTCAGGATAAGTGAGTGTAACGAGTGGGATCCCACAAGGGTCAGTAATTGGACTGGTATTATTTACTAATTGTGTACGAAAACGACATGAGAAGAAATTAAATTATCCCTGTTCGCAGATTACGTGAAATTAATGAATGTCAGGCCCGTCTTGGAGTATGCAGTGCCGGTATGAAACCCGCATTTGATAAGGCGTGTAAAGAAGCTGGAAAAATGTCAGACATTTGCTGAGGAGTCTGAATTATGCACAAGAAATTTTAGCACAGATGAGTCACCGGGATCTTAGGAAACATTTCTTTTGCTTAGATTTGTCAGGAAATTGAACGACCTAGATGGTGAACGGGTAGAGGCAGGATCCATACATTGTCTTAAGAATAGGTATGATAGACCACAATCAGCTATGAGTGTACCCATTAACGGCCAGCGAAGAGGATGGACCAGGAGCCGAAACTCGACCACTGCAACCTTAAACAAGTGAATACAGACACACAGGATATCAGATCCTCAGGAAAGACTGAGGGAACAGGGAGGTGGAGAAGTGGCACTGCTCATCAAAAACCAATGGGATTTTGAGGAGTTGGAGAGAGGGAGAGGACAGAGGAGAAGCAAGGGACTACATAATAAGCACACTTCGGACTGGAGGTCCCAAGGCGATGATTGCAGTGATGTATAACCCACCACAGAATAACAGGAGGCGAAGACAATAATATGACGAGAGCAACGGAGAGATGGTTGATACACTGGGTGAAGTGGCCTCAAGAGCCCATGTGAGCAGGGCAAAGAAATCGATAGGGATAACATGGAGCCAAATGGGGGCCCAGAAACATGGAGGGCTAAGATGTTAGAGTTGGTACTGGAAAACCTCATGCATCAACACGTAAGGGATATTACCAGAGAGAGGGGAGAGGATGAACCAGCAAGACTGGACCTAGTATTCGCCCTGAGAAGTGCAGATATTGAGAACATCACATATGAAAGGCCCCTCGGAACTAGTGATTACGTGGTTCTAAGCTTCGAATACATAGTAGAGTTACAAGTGGAGAGCGAGGCAGGAAGAATGAAGCCAAACTTCAAGAGAGGGGACTACACAGGCACGAGGAATTTCCTACACGAGGTCCAGTGGGACAGAGAACTGACAAGAAAAACAGTAAATGAGATGTTGGAATATGTGACAGTATGCAAGAAAGTGGAGGAGAGGTTTGTACCCAAGTGCAACAGACTATGAATACTCACAGGCAAGGTGGGAGGCCCAACGACAATGTGAAAATGACATAGCAGCAAAAGCCAAGTTTGTCCCGATGCTGTTGTACAGTCAGATAAGTAAGAAAACAACAAAGACTAGGTAATCAGGATGAGGAACGAACGAGGGGAGTTTACAAGAAACGACCTTGAAATTTGTGAGGAGCTCAACATGAGATTCAAAGAAGTATTTACAGTGGAGACAGAAAGGACTCCAGAAAGACGGAGAGGTGGGATACACCAACAAGTACTGGACACGAACCATACAACCGAGGAGGAGGTGAAGAGGCTGCTAAGCGAACTAGGCACCTCAAAGGCGATGGGGCCGGATAACATCTCTCCTTGGGTCCTGAGAGAGGGAGCAGAGGCGCTCTGTGTGCCACACATTTCTTGAAATAGGGCGACAACCTGAGGTATGGAAAACAGCAGATGCAGTCCCAGTTTTTAAAAAATGGGGACAGACACGCAGCATTAAACTGCAGACCAGTGTCACTGACATGTATTGTATGCAAAGTCATGGAGAAGATTAGCTGGAGAAGAGTGATGGATCACCTAGAAATGAATGAGCTTATGAACGACGAGCGGGGTTCCACAAGGGTCAGTCCTAGGACCGGTACTGTTCCTTGTATGTATGAATGACATGGTAGAAGGAATAGACTCAGAAGTGTTCCTGTTTGCAAACGATGTGAAGTTAATGATAATTAAATCGGAGGAAGATAAGGCAGGACTAGAGAGGAATATGGACAGGGTGCAGGCCTGGTCCAGCAACTGTCTCCTGGAGTTCAACCCCACCAAGTGCAAAGTCATGAAGATCAGGGAAGGGCTAAGACGACCGCAGAGTACAATCTAGGGGGCCAAAGAATACATACCTCACTCAGGGAAAAGGATCTTGGAGTGTGTATAATACCGAGCACATTTCCTGAGGTGCACATCAACCAGATAACAGCTGCAGCATATGGGCGGCTAGCGAACCTAAAAATAGCATTCCGACATCTCAGTAAGGAGTCGTTCCGGACCTTGCACACTATGTATGTCAGACCCATATTGGAGTATGCAGATCCAGTTTCGAACTCTCACCCGGCCAAGCACGTCAAGAAAGTAGAGAAAGTGTAAAGGTTCGCCACGAGACTAGTCCCGGAGCTAAGGGGCATGTCCTACGAGGAGAGGTTAAGAGAAATCGACCTGACGACACTGGATGACAAGAGGAACAGGGGAGGATATGATAACGACATATAAAATACTGAGAGGGATAGACAAGTTGGACAGATAGGATGTTCCAGAGATAGAACACAGCAACAAGGGGTCACAATTGGAAACTGAAGACTCGGATGAGTCGCAGGGATGTTAGGAAGTATTTCTTTAGCCACAGAGTTCTCAGAAAGTGGAATAGTCTGGAATGTGAGGTTGTGGAGGCAGGTACCATAATGGCTACCAGTGAAGAGGTGGGTCCAGGAGCTGTGATTCGACCCCTGCAACCACAATTAGGTGAGTACTCAAAAAATATAGCCCAAGTGTCTTCGACGATAGTAACAAACCCCCCTCCCCCCTACACACACACATGCACACATGCAGTAACTGCACTACAGCCAGCTGCTTACAGAAAAACTTTCTAAAAATTGAAATCTTAGATGTACTGGCGTAGGAGACATTGGTTATTAGGGATAATAGATCCCTGGATGTATCGTTTAGCGATTTAAAAAACGATATTTTGCATCATCCCGGCAGCCCCTAGCCCAACTATATTTAGGTAAGTAGGGAGGATTTCTTAACGCTAACGTGTCACTTTCCTGCGGCTATGTCCTCTCCCTCCTGGCTTTCCAGAAACTTCCTTCAATCTGCTTTTCATTTTTTCCCGTCTTGTTTACTGTTTACATTGTATTATTATTATGTCACTTTTCGTCACCTCACGGAGTGGACTGTTTCCATCGACTGCCTGTTTTCCACCTGATAGAAGGTAGCTCTCCATTTTACCCGGTTTCGTGAGAGGCAGGATACTCCTCAAGTGCTGCTTCATTGTTTGGTCTTTGCCAGTGACCATCAAATGATGTCCCTGGGGATGGTCACTGACCGGGGCTTCCCATCTAGAGAGGCTGAAAATAGATGGGATGGTCCACTGGCACAGAATTCTTAAAGGTGCTTTCACACCGTACCTGAAGAGCAGATTTGGACCCGGCTCCACCTACAGGCTTTTATGCTTTGTTCTGGACTAGAGTATAGTGTATATATATATATATATATATATATATATATATATATATATATATATATATATATATATATATATATATATATATATATATATATATATATATATATATTTGAGAGAGAGAGAGAGAGAGAGAGGTAAAACTTGCGATTTCCGAATAAGGTAAGCGAAAATTTGTATATGCAATAATTTCACAAAATTCATTCTGAACCTAACGAAAAAATATATTTCATTGTTGTTGTTTATTATTAAATTATTGTACACTTATCTAAAATATATTTAGTTGGATTAGGCTAAATTAAATTGCGCTTGTTATAATAAGGTTAGGTACGTTTTCTAAGGTTCTTTTGTTACAAAATTATTTTTTGCATTAACATAAATGAAAAAAATGTATCTTTAAACGTATAAGAGAAAATTTTAGAAATGACTTAATATTAAATGAGTTCTTGCTAATTGACAAATTTTACCTATTTGACACGACTTATATATATATATATATATATATATATATATATATATATATATATATATATATATATATATATATATATATATATGAAACGGAAGCTTGTAATTATTTTACGTGATGGTAGGATTGCTGGTGTCAGATTTCTGGTACGTCTTGCTACTTCTACTTACACTTAGGTCACACTAAACATGCATGTGCACGTTGGCGTATACACACTCATCTGAGTTTTCTTTCATTTTATCTCAATAGTTTTTGTTCTTATTACTTTTCCTTTAATATCCACGAGGAAGTTGAATAAGAATCTTTCCTCCGATATCCATGCGTGTTGTAAAAATCAACTAAAATGCCGGGAGCAATGGCTAGTAGCTCCTTTTCCCTTATTGCCTACTAAAAAGAAACAGAGGGAAAACTGTCAATGAGGGATGTTTGGATGTGCGTGGTTGTAGCGCGAATGATAAGGAAGAGATGATTGTGGATGTTATGAATGAAAAGAAGCTGGGTGTCCTGGCTCTAAGCGTAACAAAACTGAAGGGGTAGGAGAGTTTCAGTGGGGACAAATAAATGGGATTAGGTTAGGGGTTTCTAATAGAGTTAGAACTAAGGAAGGAGCAGCAATAATGTTGAAGGATAAGTTATGGCAGGAAAAGAGGGAATATAAATATATAAATTCAAGGATTATGTGGAGTAAAATAAGAGTTAGATGTGAAAAGTGGTTTATAGTAAGCGTTTATGCGCCTGGAGATGAGAGGAGTGAGAGAGATTTTGGGAAATATTGAGTGAGTGCATGGGGAGTTTTGAACCAAGTGAGAGAGTACTTATGGAGGAAGTAGTAGGTAAATTTGGGGTGCCAGGGGTAAGTGTAAATGAGGAGTCTTTAATTGAACTATGTGTAGAAAGAGGTTTGGTAATAAGTAATACATATTTTATGAAAAAGAGGATAAATAAGTGTACAAGATGTGATGTAGCACATAATGAAAGTACTTTGTTAGATTATTTATTAGTGGATAAAAGGTTGATGGGTAGGCTTCAGGATGTGCATGTTTATGGAGGGGTAATGGATGTATTGGATCATTATTTAGTTGTAGCTACAGAGGTAGATGGGACAAAAAGAAAATGGTAGAGCAAGTAAGAGAGAGGTAAAAGTTTATAAGCTAAGGGAGGAGGAAGTTAGGGTGAGATATAAGCAACTATTGGCAGAAAGGTGGGCTAGTGCAAATATGGGTAGTGGGGATGGGGGGTTGAAGAGGGGTGGGATAGTTTTAAAAATGCAGTGTTAGTTCGTAGCTATAGGAGGGTGGGTGCAGAAGGAAAGAGGAGTGATTGGTAGAATGGTCAGGTAAAAGGTGTGATAAAAGAGAGGTAGCTTATGAAAGGTTTTTACAAAACAAAAGTGATATAAGAAGGGCAGAGAATATAGAGAGTAAAAGAAAGGTGAAGACAGTGGTGAGAGAGTGCAAAAGGAGAGCAAATGATAGAGTGGGAGAGGCACTGTCAAGAAATTTTGCTGAGAATAAAAAAAAAATGGAGATAATTAGGTTAAGAAAGCCTAAGGAACGAATGGATTTGTCAGTTAAAAACAGAGTAGGGGCGTTAGTAGATGGGAAGCTGGAGGTATTGGGTAGATGGCGGGAATATTTTGAGGGACTTTTAAATGTCGATGAAGAAAGGGAGGCAGTAATTTCATGCACTGGCCAGGGAGGTATAACATCTTTTAGGAGTGAAGAAGAGCAGGATGTGAGTGTGGGGGAGGTGCGTGAGGCATTAAGTAGAATGAAAGGAGGTAAAGCAGCTGGAACTGACGGGATCATGACAGAAATGTAAAAAGCTGGGAGGGATATAGTGTTGGAGTGGTTGGTATTTTTGTTTAATATATGTATGAAAGAGGGGAAGGTACCTAGGGATTGAAAGAGAGCATGTATAGTTCCTTTATATGAAGGGAAGAGGGACAAAAGAGATTGTAAAAATTATAGGGAAATATGTTTACTGAGTATACCAGGTAAAGTGTATGGTAGGGTTATTATTGAAAGAATTGGAGGTAAGACAGAGAGCAGGATGAACAAAGAGGAGATGTGTATATCAAGTGTTTACATTGAAGCATATATGTGAACAGTATTTAGATAAAGGTAGGGAAGTTTTCATTGCATTAATGGATTTAGAAAAGGCATAAGACAGAGTGGATAGGGGGAGTAATGTGGCAGATGTTGCAAGTGTATGGAATAGGTAATAATTTACTAAATGCTGTACAGAACTTTTATGATGAAAGTAAGGCTCAGGTTAGTGTGTATAGAGGGAGATTACTTCCCAGTAAAAGTAGGTCTTAGACAGGGATGTGTAATGTCACCATGGTTCTCTAACATATTTATAGATGGAGTTGTAAAAGAAGTAAATGCTAGGTTGTTGGGGAGAGAGGTGGGATTAAATTATGGGGAATCAAATACAAAATGGGATTTGACACAGTTACTGATGATTCTGTTCTTTTGGTAGATTCTAAAGAAAATTTGCAAAGGTTTGTGGACGAGTTTGGGAGGGTGTGTAAAGGTAGAAAGTGGAAAGTGAAGATATATTAGAACAAATGATGAGGGTATCAAACTATTTAGGTAAGGAAAAATTGGATATCACATTGAAGGGAGGGAGGATGGAAGAAGGGAATGTTTTCATATATTTGGGAGTTGACTTGTCAGCGGATGGGTTTTTGAAGGATGAGGTTAACCATAGAAGGAAAAAAGGTGAGTGGTGCAATGAGATATCTGTGGAGAGAAAAAAAAACGTTATTCATGGATGCAAAGAAGGGAATGTACGAGAGTATAGTGGTACCAACACTCTTATTTGGGCGTGAAGCATGGGTTGTAAATCCTGCAGCGAGTAGGCGGCTGGAGGCAGTGGAGATGTCGTGTCCAAGGGCAATGTGCGGTGTAAATATTATGCAGAGAATTTGTAGTGTGGAAATTAGGAGGAGGTGTGGAGTTACTAAAAGTATTAGAGGGCTGAAGAGGGGGCAGTTGAGGTGGTTTGGTCATTTAAAGAGAATGGAAAACAGTAGAATGACTTGGAGAGTGTATAAATCTGTAGGGGAAGGAAGGCGGGATAGGGGTCGGCCTCGTAATAATTGGAGGGAGTGGGTACATGAGGTTTTGTGGGCTTGGACTTTCAGCAATCGTGCGTGAGCATGTTAGGAGTGAATGGAGACGAATAGTATTTGGGACCTGACGAACTGTTGGAATGTGAGCAGGGTAATAGTTTGTGAAGGGATTCAAGGAAATCGGTTAGCCAGTTTCCCTGGAAATAGGAAGTACAGTGCCTACACTTTAAAGGAGGGGTTTAGGATATTGGCAGTTTGAAGGGACATCTGAACTGTCGTATCTGAGCGCCTCTGCAAAGACAGTGTTTATGTATGAGTGATAGTGAAAGTGTTGAATGATGATGAAAGATTTTTCTTTCTTTTTGAGTCACCCTTCCTCGGTGGGAAACGGCCGACGTGTTTAAAAAATATATATACATATATATATATTCCTCGGCCTTCCCCCTGCTACAGCGCTTGTATCCTCCTGTTCAGCACCTGGAGATTCGAAGTTACACTGAGGTATTCCTAACATTCCCTGTAGAGTCATGTGAAACATGCATCGGTTTAAGCTTACGCCTGGTAACACGGCTTACGTTACTCCTCGTTGCTTGGATAGTGCTCGTCACTTGGTTGGTAGGGGTGATTGTAGCTTAGCTGGTAGCGTCTTCAGCTCACACAAGGAATGGATCCCCGGCACGGGTGAAAAGCTGGGCATGTTTTCTTACACCAGGCCCTGCTCACCCACTGTTGTGGGTCGTATCCTGGGGTAAGGATTAAAGGACCCCAATGTGGAAAAAAAGGATTTTCTGATGACGAACTGACTTCACTGGGTTATCCAGGGTGGCTAACCCTCCGGGTTTAAAATCCGACTATAATCTTTTCACGGTAGAGGGAGGGTACCTATTGCCTGCTGGACGAAATTACCCTGGCCCTTTCATGTTAAGATGCTGGTTGCCGTTCTGAATTATGACCTAAATATATCTTCCCTCCTTGAACAGTGGTTGAGGTACGTCTTTCTAGACAGTGGTTCTTCTCTCCTCAGAAGTCGTAAGGTTCAGATCCTCCAGTCTCTGCTCTTAGCTGTTTTTTCTTAGTTCTGGGACTAGTCTCGTTGCAAACCTCTACATATTTTCTAATTTCTTGACATGCTTGATCATTGTAAGATAATGGACATTTTAGTCATTACTTGGACGCCCCTCTCTTCGTTCATAGCCTTGGCAATAAAGACACTTTCCATCTACAGTGCCTAGAAGAAAAAAAGCGATTCCCAAGTCTCAATTTCCACCATCAGTTGAAATCACACTGCGATTACTACTATTACCTATTCATCAATTTCTGCTACCCCCACCGCCACATTTGCTGCTACTACTGCTACCATCATGAAAAATTCTCTGCCTCCCAGAGACTAGCCTTACTCCTCTGTGTCCATTCATTGTATTGTTTGTATTGGCTTGCAAAGCTCCTGATGAGCGATACTTACCTTCATTTAAGGTCTTAATAAATAATTATGTGTCTTTTGCCTAACAAATTGTTAGTAGCGAGTAGGAACCTAATTCTCGTCACTTTCTACGACTCCATTGTGGCAGTTTGTCAAGTCCCATTGCCTTTGAAGTATCAGGCTCACTTAGGAGTGTTTTCATCTCTTGTCCTTTGTGTGTGTGGGGGGGAGGGGTTAAAATGTGCTGTTATGTGCATCAGTAAGTGTTATTTGTCGAGGTGATCAGTTGAGAAACATTCACTCTGTAGATTCTATAAATATAACTTAAGTTTTGCTTTATATAGAATTTTTCACTTTCATAAGGTTTTCCTTTTCTGAAAATGAAAATAAACACATGACTTACTGAGTTTCTTCGTTGATAATACGAGAAAAAAAAACATTGTCTTGCACTTCTTCCATTTATATTTAACAAAAAACGTAAAAGGTTTCCAGAGTGAAGATTCTCTTCAAACATTTACTTTTTCCCTTCGTTTCTGTTACTATAAGATTTTTAAGAATTTACTTATTGCATAAAATTTCCAACGATGTTGGAAATATGCAGTATTTTCAATATTTTGATCAGTGGGAAGCAGTAAACCCGTATGAACAATACCTGCGGGGAGGGGGAAGGGTGAGACAATCAGGTTTAATCCCAGGAAGGGGAGGATAGGTCCAGTTCCTTGGATGAAGATCCTCTTACTGGCATCAAGGTCCCTTTCTCGAAGGTTGCTTGATTAAAGCAACATACTTTATCGAAGGGAAACGGGAAGGAAGCTTTTGCATAAAAACACATTCTTAGCATGCCAGTATGATAGGAAAATTCTAGCTGAAGCGTGCCTTAGCTTCTAGAATATATCACAAGACGGTAGGGAAGGAACAATACAGATCGCTTAACAGGAATATAATTGTCTTCGTTCACACGGCAACACAAAGTTTGGTTTGAATGTGTATATGTATACACTTTCCTGTACTCGCTCCTGGCCTTGCCCTTCAATTTTCCGTACCTACTCTCTTCTATCTCATTGGGCCCTGTTGTCTCTGTTCTTTAAACTGTGTATTGAGCCTGCCTTCACTTCTTGGTCCATGTCATTCCATTTCAAAACTCACTCTGTGACATCTGTATATTTAACGACCATCTGTGCTCTCGCGTACCCGTTCCCAGCTTCCAGAAGAGTCTGTTTCTCGGTTAAATCCTCCCAATAATTTTTATTTTATTACCATGTCTTCCCTTGTTTTTCTATCCTCTGATGTCTTCAGTTTCAATTCCTTTATCTTATCGTAGTTGATTTCCCTTAGTTCTGGGACTAGTCTCGTTACATACCTCTGCACCTTCTCCAGTTTCTTAACATGCTTTGTTAGATGGAGATTGCAGGTTGGTATTACATACTCCAACTCACAATCATATGGCACACACATGATTGTGAGTGGTACTGTCAAGATTCCCGAAATCTACTCTCAAGATTTACCAAGCTAACGTTCGCTGCAGAGGTTACTCGGCTCTTGTGCGTTTGCAGCGATATGCGTGGCACTATGCCAAGTTGTATGTGGGGGGGGGAAGGGGGAAAAGAGAAAGTGTATGTCGGTGCGTGCTTGCACTGACGCGCGTGCATGCATACTTGCCAATTATTTTTATTGATTTGTTTACAGGGTTTGAGCCGAAGTTGCATGTCACGTAATGGAAGGAACAAGTGTAATGAAGAAAATTTTGTTCAAAAATCGAAAAAAATACAATAAAAAAAAATATTCATACCCAAAAATAGTACATAAATCTGGTAACATTTTGGTGCAGTCTGTTTGTCTCTGCCATTTTTCTAAGTGATTTTATTACTGTTTTATTATATTCGATGATGTCAGAATGACGCAAGTGACCAAGTGTGTTATTTTTGTTATATTTGTATTGCTTTTTCTCCGAATATTAGTTTTGTGTCAGTGTTTAGAAAATACACTACATGGCATCTTCTCAAGCTACTAGAACAGTGGTTCTTAACTTGGGTTCGATCGAACCCCAAGGGTTCGGGGAGTCAGTCTCAGGGGTTCGGCGGAGGCCACACACACACGACACACACGGCTTTGTACCCATCGATAAACCGATCCTCACAGCATCATGCGAAGTTGCGTACCTGATCGCAAAGCAGGGCGAGCCACACACCATTGGTGAAACACTCGTAAAACCAGCAGCGTTGATGATGGCGAATATCATGCTGGGAAAAGCTGCTGAAGATAAGTTATCTCGAATTCCTCATTCAAATGACACCAGCAGCAGAATAGACGACATGAGCGATGACATCTTGGCTCAAGTAGTTGCAGATCTGATTTCAAACCCAGCCAAATTCAGCCTCCAACTCGACGAGACTACCGACGTTCCCAGTCTAAGCAAACTTGTTGTATTCGTGCGCTATGTGAGAAGACGACGTGATAAAGGAAGATTTTTTTTATATTGTAAGCCTCTCACAGGAACAACAAAGGCAGCCTACGTGAGGAAACTTGTGGATGACTTCTTCAGAGACAACGATCTTTCGTGGAATATTGTTTCTGCAGTTTGTTCGGACGGAGCTCCAGTCATGCTGAGACGAAACTCTGGCTTTGGAGCGCTGGTGAAAACCGATGCACCACACATCATTGTTAAGCACTGTGTTCTGCACAGGCATGCATAAGTCTCTCGACGGATACTTCCCCACCAGAGTCATATCCAGCATGGGTGAGACAGTCGTTCACGTTCAGTGTTGCGACAGCAGATGTCAGTGATGAATACCTCGACGAAATCATTAAACTTCAGCAGAGCCAAGTTCAACAGCAACTCTTCAGAATAACAACGCTCTCAACGTTTCGATTTCTCCAAATCGTAGCGTAGCCTCTTATTGCTAAGAAAGCCCTTGAGATACTCATGCCGTTTGTTACAACGTATCTTTGCGAGCAATCCTTTTTGAGGATGGTAGACATCAAAACGAAGAAAAAGAACAGACTTCGTTGCGAAAACGATATGAGAGTGACACTTACCAAGGTGAAGCCGCGCATTTCTGAATTTTCCTCTGAAAGGCAACAGCAAAGTCACATTGATTTGCAGTTTTGATTAAAATCATATTCTGAAGAAATTATATTTCATTTTTCAAATTACGAAGGGTTTGGTGAATGCACGGATGAAACTTATTGGGTTCAGTACCGCCAACAAGGTTAAGAACACTGTACTAGAGGGTGGAGACGATTGTGTGCACTCAGTTACCCCGTGTGAAAATCATGCCACCAGTGAGGAAGGAATGCAAAGAGAAGTAGAATTGGTGGAAAATTGGTGCTTTATGCTGGGAAGAGATTGATAAAGGAAGGACTGTCTCATGACATTTCGTATCCATAACATTTTATTGTTTTTCTCCAAGTAAGTTATTCTCTTCTTAGTCATTTATAAATAGATTGTTATGAATTTTGCACCTTGTTTTCAGGAGTCATAGTTTTACAATCATTCAGAACGAATTTGTCATAGCCTTTACCGTTTGTTTTATTTATTTTAAAATACCCCCCCCCCAAAAAAAAAATTAAGAATTCAGATTTTGGGGGGATACATTATAATATGTTATTCAATTCCTTCTGAACCATTCTTCTTTAGCCTTTACCTGTTCATATAAAGTCACCTACAAGATCCTAAACATTTTGGCATAAGTTTTACCAAGGTATTGCCATATCAAAAATCGTTATTTTAATTTTTATCTTTACTTATTTTTGGGGAAACTTAATGAAACTTCTGTGTACCGACCTACAGGTAGTTGGTTGGTAGACAGCAACCACCCAGGGAGGTACTACCGTCCTGCCTAGTGAGTGTGAAACAGAAACCTGTAAATGTTTTACATGATGGTAGGATTGCTGGTGTCCCTTTTTTTGTCTAAAAAATACTGGATAACAGGTATATCTTGCTACTTTTACTTACAATTAGGTCACACTACACAAGTATGCACATGTATAATATATACATACACACATCTACGTTTTCTTTTTTTTCTTTTAATAGTTCCTGTTCTTCTTTACTTGCTCTATTCTAAATGGGGAAGTGGAAAACAATCTTTCCTCCCTAAGTCATGCTTGTCGTATGAGGCGATTAAAATACCGGGAGCAATGGGCTAGGAACCCCTTCTCCTGTAGAAAATACTAAAAAAGAGAAGAAAAGCTTGATAAAACTGGGACGCTTGATTGTGCGTGGATGTAGTGCAGATGATAAGGAGGAGGTAGATGAGTTTCAGTGGAAATAAATAAACGGGATTAAGTCAGGAGTATCTGAGAGAGTTAGAGCTAAGAAAGGGGTAGTAATAATGTTGAAGGATCAGTTATGGAAAGAGAAGAGGGAATATAAATGTATAAATTCAAGGATGATGTGGATTAAAATAAGGGTCAAATACCAAAAGCGGGTAATAGTAGGTGTGTATGCACCTGAAGAAGAGAGGAGTGTAAAGCAGAGAGATTTTGGGAGATGATAAGCGAGTGTGTAGGAGCTTTTGAACTAAGTGAGAGAGTAATTGTGGTAGGGGACCTAAATGCTAAAGTAGGAGAAACATTTAGAGAGGGTGTGGTAGGTAAGTTTGGGGGACCAAGTGTAAATAATAAATGGGAGCCCTTTGAACTTTGTATAGAAAAGGGTTTGGTTATAGGTAATACATATTTTAGGAAAAAGAGGATAAGTATACACGATGTGATGTAGGGCATAATGACAGTAGTTTGTTGGACAACGTATTAGTAAATAAAAGACTGTTGGGTAGACTTCAAGATGTGCATGTTTATAGAGGGGCCACAGATATATCAGATTACTTTTTAGGTGCAGCTACAGTGAGAGTAAAAGGTAGATGGGACAGAAGGAAACTGGAAGAGGCAAGTATGAGAGAGGTGAAGGTTTATAAACTAAAGGAGGAGGCAGTTAGGGTGAGATACAAACAACTATTGGAGAATAGATGGGCATGTGATTTCGTGCATAGGGTAGGAGTAAGGAGATTCTGAAGAGAAGTTGCAGAGGTTGGTGGATGAGTTTGGTAGGGTATGTAAAAGAAGAAAATTAAAAGTGAATGTAGAAAGAGTAAGGTAATGAGGATAAAAATATGTAATGAAAGATTGGATATCAGATTGGAGGGAGAGAGTATGGAGGATGTGAATGTATTCAGATATTTAGGAGTGGATATGTCAGCAATATAACACAATATATGTTATCAATATAATGATAATACGAGTTACAAAATCACAATTCACTAACAGCCCACATCTAGAGAAGGAAACTTTTCGACAATGTGTCGGTCCTTCTTCATTCATTATCTTGTTAAAGCTAAGAAAATTCAGAGAAGACTAAGATTGGTCGGGAAGACAGAGGAAAAATGTTCTGATAGTAGTAGTAGATATAGTACTCTTAATAGAAGTAATAGTGGAAATAGTTGTAGTAGCGGTAGTAGTATTAGTAGCAGTAGTATTAGTAGCAGTAGTAGTACAAGAAAGGAAAAATTACATCTTAAGGGGATGTAGAGGCTGGTAACTGGTCTCTTTAAAATAGTAAGTCTCCAAGGGACAAAGATAAGAAAAAGATACTGTGCAGTAGGTTTTATGGTCCATGATAGGAAACACTGAAGCAAATAAGTAGGAATTCAGAAGACAGGAAAGCTGAAGGAAGTACAGGACAGAGGTCAAGAGAAACGGTGAGAAGAAGGCCAAGGTCAGGTCAAGTCACGAGTGTTGTGAAGTTGAAAGATTTTGACAATGTACAGAGAAAGGCTATTATCTTCAAAACAAAACCATGATTAATATTCATGTTAGGTTTATGTGTAAGGGCCGGTTCAGCAAGACGGCTTCTGGAATATGGAATGTAATTTAAATGTAGAAGAAGTACCTTTCCATTTTAAACATACTACTGTTCCACTAAATTAAATTTGAAGGAAAATCTAGAGTGTCTTATTCAACTCTAAGAATTCTTTCAAAACCCGTGATGATACATCGCATTGACCTATTACTTGATTTTTGTAAGTGTAGATTAATTATATATTATCTGGTTGTTTGAATAATTGCTATTTCTTATGTTTTGTATTATATCCTTGTAATTTACTGCTCTTTTAATTTACAAAATGCTTTCTGAAATTTTACGGAAGTCGAGTACAAGGTATATATTTACTACTAGGTGAACAGGGGATGTAGGTGTAAGATGACTTGTCTGTTACGTCTTGTCTTGCATGGGATTGACAACGAAATCATTGGTTTGTATGACAAACGCTCCGACTGCTGAGCGATGTTGTACATGTTGTGACATAGGTACGTGCGCTTGTACGTGCGTGCACGAGTACAGGATTATTCATGAAGGGGGGACAAAGCAGAGTCCCTCGTCTAGTCTGCTCAGAAGCTAATACAAAAATTCATACATTCAGCATATTTATATTTTGTATTGATGGAAACACCAGGTTAAAATAATATATTTTAGCATGGTTATTGACAAAATTCTGAATAATTAATATTAATTCTGATTTCATAAGTTTAATGTCTGTTTATCATGATACACGAATAAACAGAACTCTTTTGGCAAAAGTTAAAAATTATAGTCATATTGATATTCATTTAAATGGTGTGGGTGACTTGTGTATACATATATTTTATAAGCCTTTTTTCTCTCGAAACATACTTGTAGTATATATGCATGTATGTGTACATGTATATGTTTTAGGTGAATGTTTGTGTTATTATTTTGAAAATAAATTTAAAATGTTTTATTCTTTCTTGCAGGTAGGTGAGCGTTTGACGGACCGATGACACTAGTAAGTACAGCAATAAGAAAGTCTTGACGCAATAAATATGATAATAAAATAAATGTCATCGGTGTGACAAAGTTTAAGCTAAATCATGTCCAGCAGATAAAGAAAATCTATTAGTAGATTGCAGACATTTCAACACTGTATTTTTATAGACTTTTAAGGATAAAAGAAAATAAGTTTCTCTTTAAACTACGAGTTTCTGTCGTGTACTTTTCATTCATAAGTAATCATAAATAACTCACACATAGGAGACTGAAATTTAGACGATGTTTAGGTCTGATTTGGACCATTAACTAGTACAAGTCGGTCCAAGCCTGACAGAAACGTCGTCATAAGGTTGTCTCCTATTTCGGGCTATTGTGTATTATTCCAGTCGCAGCATTATACCTTTTTATTCTTTTCGTGTACTCATTGTCATTCATTATAAAGTAGGATTATATTTTTTACCAACAGTTTATTACAAAGGCAGTGACATTGTGGGTGTGGTGTTCTTATATTTTGGACAGCTAGGTTTTTCATATTATTCAATATTAGAAAATTTCTTAGAATTTTTAATGCATCGGCTATTTTCTATTAAGGTAGGATGACCTAATTACTCGCTTCTAGCGTGTATATATATATATATATATATATATATATATATATATATATATATATATATATATATATATATATATATATTATTGTACCCACGGAACAAGTGCTATTGATCAATAACAACACTGCACTAGCGAAGGAGTCGAACCCATGCTGTTTTGGCCCGCCTCATGGTGAGAGAAAACGCATGACTCTTTAAACCACTAGACCACACAATCCGCACAATGGTGTGTCCAGCTAGTGCAGTGTTGTTATTGATCAATACCACTTGTTTGGTGGGTACAATAATATAATATACTGCTTGTTGAGCTAGTATACAAACAGGGAGTAGAATGAAATCAGCTCAGAGGCGTCCACACCACCGTATGTCCTTCGATGGTGGGTACAACATCTAGCTTGGCTGGATGCACCGTTGTTAAGGATTGTGTGGTC
Organism: Cherax quadricarinatus; assembly: GCF_038502225.1. Classification (NCBI taxonomy): domain Eukaryota; kingdom Metazoa; phylum Arthropoda; class Malacostraca; order Decapoda; family Parastacidae; genus Cherax; species Cherax quadricarinatus. The sequence continues at coordinate 35,067,366 of NC_091296.1, read as the reverse complement.
TAGTGGTCTAAAGCGTCATTTATTTTCTCTCACCATGAGGCGGGCCAAAACAGCATGAGTTCGACTCCTTGCCTAGTGCAGTAGGAGGAGGTGCGGGATTACCAAAACTGTTGTCCAGAGGGCTGAGGAAGGGTTGTTGAGGTGGTTCGGACATGTAGAGAGAGTTTTTAATACTTGACGTGCTGTTGGAGTGTGAGCAAAGTAACATTTATGAAGGGATTCAGGGAAACCGGCAGGCCGGACTTATATATATATATATATATATATATAGTATATATATGAAATATATATATATATATATATGCAGAACAACCACTGTGAATAAAACAGTGAAATTCCAAGCGTTCGTGACTTCTCACATTGTTCCTCTGCATATTGAAAGTGTTTCTAGTTTTTTGGGTCACCCTGCCTTGGTGGGGTGACCCAAAAAACTAGAAACACTTTCATCATCACGCATCCCATCACTGTCTTTACAGAGGAGTGCCAACGCTGCAGTTAACATAAACTGCGACATATCTACATTCTTCCTTCAGAACACAGGCACTGTATTTCCCACCTCCAGAACTCAAGTCCGGTTAACCAGTTTCCCTGAATCCTGTCATAAATGTTATTTTGCTCACCCTCCAAAAGCACTTCAAGTCTTAAAATCCATTTTGTGTCAACTAACATCCTCATTCACGCCTCCTGAAAGTCTAAGCCTTTCGCACACGAAACCTCCATTACCCCCTCCTTCCAACCCATCCTTGGGCTGTCCCTCCCCCGCCTTCCTTCCACTACAGCTTTATACATAGGACTATCCCTCCCCCACCTTCCTTCCACTACAGCTTTATACATCTTCCGAGCAATTCTATTTCGTTCCATCCTCTCGAAATGTCAAAACCACCTCAACAATCCCTCCTCAGCCCTCTGAATAATACTTTTAGAAACCCTCGCATCTCCTATTCTCCAAGCTATGGATTCTCTGCATAAAATTCACATCACACATTGTCCTCAGACACGACATCTCTACTGCCTCCAGCCTTCTACTTGTTACAACATTTACCTTCCATGCTTCACACCCATATAAGAGCATTGGTACCACTATACTCGTATACATCCCGTCTTTGCTTCCATGGATATCGTCCTTTGTCTTTAAAGACTCCTCAGTGCACCACTTATCTTTTTCCCCCCTCATCAACTCTGTGGTTAACCTCGTTTTTCATAAACCCTTCTGCTGACAAGTCTACTCCTAAATATGTGAAAACATTCCTTTACTTCATAGTCCCTCACTCCAGTCTGATATCTAATATTTCATTACATTTTTTGTATGCTCTTTCCTATCCTCACTTTTAATTTCCTTTCTTTCACATACCCTCCCAAATTCGTTCACCATCTTCTGCAACTTGCCTTAAGAATATCCCAAGAGCAGTGTCAACAGCAAAAAACAATTGTGACAACTCCCAATTTATGTTAGATTTTTCGTCTTTTAATACCACACCTCTTCCCAACATCCGAGCATTCATTTCTCTTACAATCCCGTCTGTAACTATATTGAACAACAATGGTGACATCGCGCATCCCTGTCTAAGGCCTTCTTTTACTGGGAAATAATCTCCCTCTCCTACATACTCTAACCTGAGCGTCGCTGTCCTCTTTTAAACTCTTAACTGCTTTCGGTAACCTATCACCTATTCCATATATACACTTGCAATATCTGCCACATCACTCTCCTATCCACGCTGTCATATGGCTTTTCCAAACTCATAAATGCAACAAAAACCTCTTTACACTTATATAAATACTATTTACTTATATGCTTCACTGTAGATACTTGATCTACACATCCACTTCCCTTCTAAAGTCTCCTTGTTCATCTGCGATCCTGCTCTCTAACTTACTCTTAATTCTTTCAATAATAACTCTTCCATACACCATACCAGGTATATTCAGCAGGCTTATTCGCCTACAATTCTTACTCTTCTTCGTCCCCTTTGCCTTTATACAAAGGAGCTATACATGCTTTCCGATAATCCCTGGGTACCTTCCTCTCGCTCATGCATTTATGAAATAAACGCACCAACCATTCCAAATCTATATCCCCACTTGCTTTTAACGTTTCTGTCTTAATTCCATCAATCTCAGATAATTTACCCCTTTCATTCTACCCAATGCCTCACTCACGTTTCCCCATACTCACATCTGGCTCTTCCTCACTCTTAAAAGATGTTATACTTCCCTGGCCAATACACGAAATTACAGCTTCCCTGTCTTCAACATTTAACAGTTCCTCAAAATATTCCCTTCATTTTCTCAATACTTCCAACTCTCCATCTAATAACTCTCCTCTTCTATTTTTAACTGTCAAATCCGTTCGTTCCCTAGGCTTTCTTAACTGTCAAGTGTGTTGACAGTATTTCACCCACTCTCTCATTTGTTCTATTTTACATTCCTTCTTCTTTCTCATATCCTCTTTTTTTTCTCTCCATATACTCCTCCCTATTTATATCTCTTTTACTACTCTTTATCTCTTCATTCCAGCAATATATATATATATATATATATATATATATATATATATATATATATATATATTGTGTGTGTGTGTGTGTGTGTGTGTGTGTGTGTGTGTGTGTGTGTGTGTGTGTGTATGTGTGTGTGTGTATGTATACTCACCTAGTTGTGGTTGCAAGGGTCGAGTCATAGCTCCTGGCCACGCCTCTTCACTGGCCGCTACTGGGTCACTCTCCCTGAATAGATCCTACCTCCACTACATCGCATCCCAAACTATTCCACTTCCTGACTACCCTGAGTATTCAACTTCAAACTGAGTCCACTTGTTGCTGTGTCCTATCTCTGGAACATTCTGTCTCTGTCCACCTTGTCGATTCCTCTCAGTATTTTATATGTCGTTATCATGTCCTCCCTATCTCTTCTGTCCTCCAGTGTCGTCAGGTCGATTTCCCTTAACCTTTCCTCGTAGGACATACCCCTTAGCTCTGGGACTAATCTTGTTGTAAACCTTTGCACTTTCTCTAGTTTTACGTGCTTTGCTAGACGTGGGTTCCAAACTGGTACCGCATACTCCAGTATGGGCTTAAAGGACACATTGTACAAGGTCCTGAACGATTCCTTATTAAGATGGCGGAATGCTGTTATTAGGTTTGCTAGGCGCCCATATGCTGCAGCAGTTATTTAGTTGATGTGCACTTCAGGAGATGTGCCTTGTGTTATACTCACCCCAAGATCTCTTTCCTTGAGTGAGGTTTGTAGTTTCTGGCTCCTTAGACTGTTCTCCGTCTGCGGTCTTCTTTGCCCTTCCCCAATCTTCATGATTTTACACTTGGTGGGTTGAACTCCAGGAGCCAATTGCTGAACCAGGCCTGCAGCCTGTCGAGATCTCTTTGTAGTTCTGCCTGGTCCTCTTCGCATTGAATTCTTCTCATCAACTTCACATCATCTACAAGCAAGGACACTTCGGAGTCTGTTCCTTCCGTCATTTCCGTCATGTTCACAAATACCAGAAACAGTACCACTCCTAGGACTGACCCCTGTGGAACCCCACTCGTCACAGGCACCCACTCTGACACCTCGCCACGTACCATGACTCGCTGCTGTGTTCTTGACTGGTATTCCCTGATCCACTGTAGCGCCTTCCCTGTTATCTCTGGCTGGTCCTCCAGTTTTTACACTTATCTCTTGTGTGGAACAGTGTCAAACGCCTTCTTACTGTCCAAGAAAATGCAATCTACCCTCTCTCTCTCTTGTCTTACTGCTGTCACCCTCTCATAGAACTCCAGTAGGTTTGTGACACAGGAGTTCCTGTCCCTGAAACCGTGTTGGCTGTTGTTGATAAGTTCATTCCTTTCTAGGTGTTCCACCACTCTTCTCCTGATAATCTTCTCCATGACTTTGCATACTATACATGTCAGTGACACTGGCCTATAGTTTAGTGCTTCTTGTCTGTCTCCTTTTTTAAAAATTAGGACTACATTTGCTGTCTTCCTTAATTTAGGTAATCTCTCTGTTTCGACAGATGTGTTGAATTTTGTTGTTTGGGTTACACATATGTGTATATATATATATATATATATATATATATATATATATATATATATATATATATATATATATATATATATATATATATATGTGTGTGTGTGTGTGTGTCGTGCCGAAGAAGTAAAACTTGCGATTTTGGCTTAAATAGCTGCTCAATTTCCCAAAAATCATTCTGAATCTAAAGAGAAAAATATATTTCATTGTGTTTTTTTATTATTAAATTATTGTAAACGTATATAAAATATATTTAGTTGGATTAAGCTAAATTAAATTACGCTTGTTATAGTAAGGTTAAATAAGTTTCCTAAGGTTCTTTTGGTACAAAATCATTAATTTTTATATTAACATAAGTGATATATATATATATATATATATATATATATATATATATATATATATATATATATATATATATATATATATATATATATATAATTTTAGGTAAGTTTACAGTAATTTAATAATAAACAAACACAATGAAATGTATTTTTTCGGTAGGTTCAGAATTACTTTTGCGAAATTATTGCATACACAAATTTTTGTTTCCCTTATTCGGCAAGAAGAGCGTTGCTATTTAATCCAAAATTGCTAGTTTTACCTATTCGGCACCACACACACACACACACACACACACACACACACACACACACACACACACACACACACACACACACACATGGAAGTGTGTGAAGTGTGAACAGGGAAGGCACTACAATGGATCAGGGAATACTTGTCAGGAAGACAGCAGCGAGTCATGGTACGTGGCGAGGTGTCAGAGTGGGCACCTGTGACCAGCGGGGTCCCAGAGGGGTCAGTCCTAGGACCAGTGCTGTTTCTGGTATTTGTGAACGACATGACGGAAGGAATAGACTCTGAGGTGTCCCTGTTTGCAGATGACGTGAAGTTGATGAGAAGAATTCACTCGATCGAAAACCAGGCAGAACTACAAAGGGATCTGGACAGGCTGCAGACCTGGTCCAGCAATTGGCTCCTGGAGTTCAATCCCACCAAGTGCAAAGTCATGAAGATTGGGGAAGGGCAAAGAAGACCGCAGACGGAGTACAGTCTAGGGGGCCAGAGACTACAAACCTCACTCAAGGAAAAAGATCTTGGGGTGAGTATAACACCGGGCACATCTCCTGAAGCGCACATCAATCAAATATCTGCTGCAGCATATGGGCGCCTAGCAAACCTCAGAACAGCATTACGACATCTTAATAAGGAATCGTTCAGGACCCTGTACACCGTGTACGTTAGGCCCATATTGGAGTATGCGGCACCAGTTTGGAACCCACACCTAGCCAAGCACGTAAAGAAACTAGAGAAAGTGCAAAGGTTTGCAACAAGACTAGTCCCAGAGCTAAGAGGTATGTCCTACGAGGAGAGGTTAAGGGAAATCAACCTGACGACACTGGAGGACAGGAGAGATAGGGGGGACATGATAACGACATACAAAATACTGAGAGGAATTGACAAGGTGGACAAAGACAGGATGTTCCAGAGATTGGACACAGTAACAAGGGGACACAGTTGGAAGTTGAAGACACAGACGAATCACAGGGATGTTGGGAAGTATTTCTTCAGCCACAGAGTAGTCAGTAAGTGGAATAGTTTGGGAAGCGATGTAGTGGAGGCAGGATGCATACATAGCTTTAAGCAGAGGTATGATAAAGCTCACGGTTCAGAGAGAGTGACCTAGTAGCGATCAGTGAAGAGTCGGGGCCAGGAGCTCGGACTCGACCCCCGCATCCTCAACTAGGTGAGTACATATATATATATATATATATATATATATATATATATATATATATATATATATATATATATATATATATATTTAGAATTCGTAGAACAGGCGAAATATTCACAAACACTAATCTCTGGCCGAAGGAGACTCGAACCTACGAATCTTAGAACAAGGTACGCAGTGCTCTAACGCCGTACCACACTGGTCCAATACCTTGGCGCCCAGCCAACGCTAGACGTTTTGGTCCAAGGCAGCCAGCATTCAGGCAGGTGGTGTTAGTTATTTCATCTCATCCCCTGCATGCATCGACAGACGAGGGATTTTTACAGTGCTTAGAATTCGCAGAAGAGGCGAAATATTCACAAACACTAATCTCTGGTCGAAGGAGACTCGAAACTACGAACCTGAGAACACAAGTGTGCTGTTTTCCGTCTTATCACTTCTGCAAAGATTAAACCTGCATGGCTGGTGTAGCCATATGAGGGTATTATACTCTTGTCGTAGCCGGCCGGCTGGCCGCCTTTATTCCCCGGAGCATACATTGCCTTACTTGAATATTCATGCTCTTCCATAATTAACTCTTCTCTCTAGTTATCAAAGCTTACTGGTTGTTTCACTTCTCTACCTCTCACAGTACACTTCACAATCTCCCACACCACTACTTCTTACAGGATATTAATAGTCATCCCAGCTCACTGGGATGACTATTAATATGCTCCACTAACTTTCACACTAGACTCCTATATTTCACTGCATTAGTAAATCGTATTTTGCTATATGTTTGTCTTTCAATTTGTTAGTTTCCATAATGCCCTCGTCTTCTTAATGTTGTTTTCATTATGTCTTTGTCCTCACATTCATAAACGTAGGAAGTAGTTTTAAAGGGTCTACTTTTAGCAATAATTTAGGTAGTCAAGTGAGACTGGGTAAGACACGCATACCTCTTTCGTGAAAAAGACCAAACAAATATTTATATATCATCGTGAAATGTAATTTGTTATTGTGACTTAGATATACATGTGCTTGGCCGAGATACGGAGAGTGCTGGTGGTAATGTGTCTGACAGTGGTGGTAGTGAAAAGAGTGGTTATGGCGATTGTAGTACTGCAATGGTGGTTGGTGAGCTGTGTGTGATACTTCTTAACGTGGTGGGAGTAAGTGGGAGGGTGATGCTGGCCTTGGTGGTGGGGATGATGAGAGTAGTGGTATGATGCTGGTTAATATGATTGTCTTGGGAGTAGCTGTGGAGATAGTATTGGTAGTAGTAGTGGTGGTTTGTGTGAGTAGTGGTAATATTGGTGCAATCAGTGGTAGTGGTGGGGGTGGTGGTGATTGTTGTGGGCGTAGTGATAGTCATAGTGGTGGTGGTGCTGGTAGTGGTAGAAATAGTGATGGAGGTGGTATTGATAATGGTAGGAGTGATAGTGATGGTACCATCAGTAGAAAGAAAGAAATGGAAAAAGTGGATTCAAGTTGTATAATTTCAGTAGCAGTTACGTGTCGGTAATTCTTTATCGGACAAATTAATGGTACTGTTAAACGAATTAAATAAGTAGTAACATCAAATACGATTTAACTTACTATTTTCAAACCTAGTTCAATGGAAATCTTGGCTTTCGAACAAAATTATCAGCAATTTTGCTGTAAAATTCTCGTGTGCACTGAAGATTCTGCAATAGTTCTTTTCCATTTATAGAAGGGCTAAGCTCAGTAATCTTTCTTGACCTTGAGATTTCAGAGTTGAGCTCCATAGATGCGATCGCTGAGAGGGTTGGACAGCTAGGTGTTTTCATTGATTAAAAAAAATAGTTCCGTGATTGAGTATATGTTATATTGTAGTTATTTATGACGATTGTGGTGATGGTATTTATGATGGCAATTGTGGCACTTACTACTACAAGAGAGTAGGAGAGAGAGAGAAAGAAAAATGGTTTGGGTAGTAGTTTTCGATGGTCCTAATGGTGGAAGATGAATTATTGGTGATAATGGTGGTTGTCAGCGAGGTATTGGTGATATAAATGGTGGTATGCTATGGTTGTAGTCATGATTGTCGTAGCTGATGTAGGATTGGTGATAATGGTGGTTGTGATTGTGGAGATAAACTGTGATTGTTGTCATGATGGCGGTACTATGAGTAATAATATTGGTGGTTGTATATTGTGGTTATGGTCATTTTAGTGGTAGCTGGTCTGGCACTGGTGATAATGATGGTAGTTTCATACTGTATTTGTGGTATTTGTGAAAAACAAAATGGTGGTGGTGGTATATTGTGGTTGTATTAGTAGATGACGTACACCTGAACCCCCCCCCCCATAACAGAATAATAAATACAGATCCTCAGTTTGTAAATATGTTTATGAATGCACGTTAATGGATCATGATTCATCTCCTCCACGGCCCGCTCTCGGACCAAGAAAATGTTGCAGGAATAAATACCACTAAGACACATTTCTGAGTAAGGTGTTATAAGAGCTACATTGTTCGCTTATACAGCAACTTTTCCTTTTTCGTGAACTTTGTTTCACATGAGTGAAGCAAATTCTCAAGAAAGAATATTTAAAGAGATTTTTTGACCAAGAAATACCACTTCCTTGACTACAGTAAGTATACCACAGCAAGGCTTTTCACAGCCTAGCAATGTACTCGAGACCTACTGAAAAACTACATTACATCTCAAACAAAACGTCATGTGCAGACCCCCGAGCAACAATCCTGACATTGCCTTCTAGTACAACAACTTAAAAATTAATAACGTACTAATTAAAAAATCCTTCTCAAGGCAACATCTCCCTAGAGGCAAAAAAAAAAAAAAAGTTTCTGAATTCGACATGCGCACAAGATTACAAACTTTGTGTAAGGAGTAAATATTGGCATGACAACCAGTAGTTATACAGTGTACCGTAAGTCTGAATCACAGAGAAAGTGTAAAAGGTAATAAAGGCTTTTCTTCATAGAACGTGTTCAGTGTGTTTATCACTGACACACGAATACAAACTAGATGTCCAGTTAAGTACACGGCGAATGACATTGGGAGTGATTGTGTTGCAAGTGTCGACGATGCTCTCCTGTACATGTACAACATTGAATTTTCTCCGCGAAGATGAACGCCTTCAAGTGACCTCAGAGTTAAAAAGGTATAAGGATTATCTTGCACTTTTAAGAGGGGTTGACCTTACCATATAAAATATTGTTTAAATTACATTTGTTAACACAGCAGCCTGTTAAACGTTCTGCTCTCTCCTATTATTCTTGATTTCTTCTTTCTGTCTCGTGAATTTGTAAGATGACAGGTAAATGGTACAAACTGCTGATAGACAAATGCATGAACTCCTAAAACCACAGACGACTGCCTCAGAGACAATGGAATACGAGTTTACAACACTCACTGGCAGATCTCAGTTCGGATCTCAGAAGTATTCTACTGTAGATTTCAGTTCCTTATTTTACTTCATTATCAATTTGAGTGTCATGATTAAAAGTTACTAGAAAATGTATTGTCGTTGTGTTGTAGGAGTATCATGATTTTGAAAAGAAATGTGAACATTTTCTGTAATAACTCGTTCACTGAAGCTTTGGCTAATTTGATCCTTCCCTGGTTTGCCAGCCTACCTCGTAAAAATTTCACATTACATCAAAAGTTCTGATGTCTTCAACATCTTATCTACATCCTCCTTAACATTCAGGCCTGAGAATCTTCTTCACCCCTGCTCGAACCCCACAGTTTCTAATTATATTTTAATTTTCACTTTACTGTGAATTTCAGAAGAATCATCAGGTGTGACTGGGATAGACTTGATATTATAGGTTAGAGAATGCCAAGGAAAAACTATTGAGATGATTCTTAAGCCAAGCTAACATACAAAGGTTCTCTGGTTCGGATACTTTTTGAAGTAACTTCTTGAAGATGTGCCAGTACGCTTTGGTAGCGTGTGTGTCTCGCTCTTAGAAGACAGAGTATCGAGCTTCTCTCTCACCTTATACTGAATGAACGACACAAATTAAATTCGAATGCTTCACATAAATCTAATCAAGTGTTGAAGCTAATTTTAGCACTCTGGGTAACATATGTGTCTTGGAACCTTCCAAGCTCCAGTTTGAAACTCACAAATAAATTAAGATTTCTTTCAAATACATAAGGCGTTCAGTATTAAATTAAAAACTTTGATTGTTGACATTATTTATCGTGCATTGAATGGAAGTGGAATAAACTTACTTTGGGATTTAATTCAAGCTGAGTTTTCTAAACCATTTGAATAATTTTTTTCTATGTAATTTTAGTAACATACTAATAGTCTGCAGTAAGGTCAACTGAGGGTGCGAAACATAAAGCGTCTTTTCATAATACATGAATACTGTAGCGTGGAAAATATACCACTAACAGTACCCAAAGTAAAACAATATTAATATAGCAAAATATGCTGTGAGGTGGAGACGGCTGTTTTGCCAGCAGTGTCAGAATAACAGTGAAGTGGTAGACCCGGACTTCTCTCCCACCCCATTTCTCTCTCTCTCTCTCTCTCTCTCTCTCTCTCTCTCTCTCTCTCTCTCTCTCTCTCTCTCTCGGAAAGAGATATATTGCTGTAACTTTGGGAAAGTAAAGAGAAATATAAGTCTCAGTAAAGAAAGTGTTGGGGTCCCATTAAATGTGCTTTTAGAGCTCAATAACGAGTGTGTTAAAATAAAGTGCGTTCTTAATTAAGAAGCGAGTGTGTAATCTGGGAGCTTCCCTTGAGTAATAGAAGGTCATTAGGCCTCACCTCTAGGCACTTCTCCCTTGGTTCATCAACACTAATGGTATATGGCAAAGTTATTACCCTCGTCAAATTAAACTAATTCTCAGCTATTCTGGAGATACAATTACTGCGTTAACTTTGATTACTCCTCTAAACTTGATATATCTGACTTAGGAAGGTTTAACGCGTTCTGTCGTATAGTGTTACGTGCTTTTGTATAGTGTTGCGTTCTTCTGTATTGTGTTATATATTGTTGTAGTGTATTGCATGTACCGTTGTTATATCTTAGGTGTACCGTTCTATAATATCATTTTTTGTATTGTGTCCCTCTATGTTGTATTGTTACATGTCCTGCTGTATTGTGTTATTTGAAGCTGTACTATATTACAAGTATGGTTGTATTGTATTAATGCTCAGTGATGTATTATTGTATAGTGTTACACCTGCTGTTGTATTGTTTCATGCACCGTTACGTTGTTTTACTTAATGTTTTAGTGTGTTACACGCTATCGTATTGTGCTGCGTGATAATGTTTCCTGTTACATGCAAAACTGTTTTCTCGTACACTCTATTGTATTGAGTCATAAAATGGGTGACATGCTATTATATTACCTCTGCATGACTGTATTGAGGGACTCCTACTGAATTGTGTTTCCTGCACTGTTGTATAATGTATTCTGTTATACGTTATGTTATGATACAATCACATTTGTAATTGTGTTATATGTGCTATTGCATTATGTTACATGCTGTTGTAAGGTGTTTCATGATCAGATGTATAATGATATTTTACCTACTGTTACATTGTGTTACATGTACTGCTGTATTTTGCATGCTAGTGTTGCATGTTGTATTATGATAAATTAGACATGTGTGCAACATTTGGGTATCTTTAATGAGGAAACGTTTCGCCGCACAGTGGCTTCATCAGTCCATACAAAGGAGAATGGTGAATAATAGAAGTTTTAGGTAATCAGTCCCTCAGCCTTGAGTCGATGCAATCAGTCCATCAATCTTGAAAAGAATACAGCATATGTGCGAAGAAGTATCTTATATACTGTAGGCAGGTGAGGTGCAGCACTCGTAGGTGGTATCACATTTGATAAATCCAAATGTGGAAGTAGGTCATGCCTAAAGGTTAGGCAAGTGATATCACCTACGACTGCTGCACCTCACCTGCCTACATTATATAAGCCATTTCTTCGCACATATGCTGTATTCTTTTCAAGATTGATGGACTGATTACATCGACTCAAGGCTGAGGGACTGATTACCTCAAACTCCTGTTGTGCTTCACCATTCTCTTTTCTATGGACTGATGAAGCCACTGTGTGGCGAAACGTTTCTTCTTTAAAGATACCTAAGTGTTGCACATGTGTCTAATTTATCAACTTGTCGGTTCTCTGAACCATTTATCTACATGTTGTATTAAGTTAATTACTGTTTATATATTCAGTGCTATTGCACGGTGATACATTTAATGTTGTGTTGGGACATATGCTGTTGTATTGTGTTGTTTGAACTGTTGTATAGTTTTATGTACTGTTGCATAGTGTTATTTACTGTTACATACTGTTATGTAATGTTGTATAGTATTCCATACTGTTGTATTGTGTTATATGCTCCTGTATGTTTAGTTACCTGTGTTGTGTTAAGAAATTTTCTTCCTTTTAAGTTTAGTTGCTCATGTTATTTGTGTGTCCTAAGGAACTTTGTTGTTTATATGCTGTTAGTTACCCATGGATGTGGGTTAAGAAACTTTGTTGCTCCAATAATTAGTTACCTGTGTTGTGTGTGTTCCTAGTTACCTGCATTGTGTGTTCCTAATTACTTGTGTGTGTTCTTAATTACCTGTGTTGTGTGTGTTCCTAGTTACCTGGGTTGTGTGTGTTCCTAGTCACCTGTGTTGTGTATGTTCCTAGTTATCTGTGTTGTGTGTGTTCCTAGTTACCTGTGTTGTGTGTGTTCCTAGTTACCTGTGTTGTGTGTGTTCCTAGTTACCTGTGTTGTGTGTGTTCTTAGTAAGATGTGCTTTGTTCCTAGTTACCTGTGTTGTGTGTGTTCCTAGTCAGATATGTTTTGTTTGTTCCCTAGTTACCTGTGTTGTGTGTGTTCCTAGTTAGATATGTTGTGTCTCTTCCTAGTTACCTGTGTTGTGTGTGTTCCTAGTTAGATGTGTTGTGTCTGTTCCTAGTTATATGTGCTGTGTCTATTCCTAGTTACTTACGTTGTGTGTGTTCTTAGTTAGATGTGTCTGTTCATAGGTACCTGTGTTGTTTGTGTGTTGAGAACGTTATTGCTTGAATATTTACCTGCGTTGTTTTGCTTGCTTGTTAAGTAACTTTACTTGTGTATTTAGTTTCCTGTGTTATCTGTGTGTGATAAGGAACTATGTTGTTTGCATATTAAGTTAGTTATCTGTGTTGGTTGTGTTAAAGATCTATGTTGTTCATGTGCTAAGGTCCTATGATTTTTATGCGTTAAAGACCTTTGCTATTCATGTGTAAAAACCTATATTACCCATGTGTTAAGGATCTGTGGTGTTCATATTTTAAGGATCTACGTTATTCATATGTTAAGGACATATGTTGTTCATATATTAAGGACCTATGTTATTCATGTGTTAAGGACCTATGTTATTCGTGTGTTAAGGACCTATGTTATTCATGTGTTAAGGACCTATGTTATTCGTGTGTTAAGGACCTATGTTATTCATGTGTTAAGGACCTATGTTATTCGTGTGTTAAGGACCTATGTTATTCGTGTGTTAAGGACCTATGTTATTCATGTGTTAAGGACCTATGTTATTCATGTGTTAAGGACCTATGTATTCGTGTGGTAATGAACTATGTTTTGTAAGTTAAACTATGATACTTGTGTGTGATATTAATGACCTATTTTATTTGGTTATTAATTATCTACATTGCACTCCTGCACATAAACAACAGCCCAAGTGTCTAGCTACAAGTGCTTTTGACAATTGGGGACGAACACACACACACACACACACACACACACACACACACACACACACACACACACACACACACACACACACACACACACACACACACACACACACACACACACAATTAGAAGTAGAGGTGGGAAAAAGCAGAACTGGTGAAACAGCAACAGCAAGTAATAGTCCAAGTGATAGAATCAGGAGAAGCAGTTTTAGTAAAGGAACACCATAAGTAATAGAAGCTGCAGAAGTAATAGAGGTGATAAAGCAGCTGAAGTGGTAATAATGGAAGCAACAGTAATAGTCATGGCAGAAGTAGCAGCATTAGCTGCTGTAGTATTCACTCAAATTAATGAGGCATAGATTATTGCACAATATGCACTACATTATAAACAAACTACATAATACAGAGAACATATATGGATATGGAATATTGTCACATCACGCAGACCTTGGCTGACGACGAATATCACATATTAAATACAAATATGCTATGTTTTTCTCAGCTGGTCGTACTTAAGTCAACATACCTCTTTTAGTCTCATGGCTCTGCAGTCATGCTATCCTAACATAACCCACTTAAAAATTAAGCCATAACTTAAATGATAAACAATAAATATTTGCAAAAAAAGATATTGAGAACTAAGTAAAGTGTTTCTGACAAGTATATAACTAGTACCGAACTTGCACACGAAAATCACTCACAACGAAAGCAAAAGACTCAGCAGACGATGCAACATCCCCCCAATCAAAAGCAGGGGTGTCACTAGCACTTTAAGAACAATACAATAAGTTTCAAGGTCCCGAGACTGTTCAACTGCCTCCCAGCATACATAAGGGGGATTACCAATAGACCCCTGGCTGTCTTCAAGCAGGCACTGGACAAGCACCTAAAGTCGGTACCTGACCAGCCGGGCTGTGGCTCGTACGTTGGTTTGCGTGCAGCAAGCAATAACAGCCTGGTTGATCAGGCTCTGATCCACCATGAGGCCTGGTCACAGACCGGGCCGCGGGGGCGTTGACCCCCGGAACTCTCTCCAGGTAAACTCCAGGTGATACCTCTTGTTGACTCCTAGTTATGTAACTAACTTATTCGGAACGATTCTACTGAGATTCTTAACTCATTTTTCAATTTTGTAAGCTCTAATGATATGTTGATTGCACTACGAAAGGCCTAGAGCTATTATTTAACTCTCTGTGTGATTGTTTGCATATTTTCAGCGATTGATGAATGATTAAATAATAAATTGTTCTTATATACAAAAGGTGAAATTTTAATTGGCTAAAAATGCCCAGATCTAGTGTCCCATTAATGGATGATCTCAAATAGGACGTTAGGCTGGAAATAAAAGTTGTTATAAGGCCACTACTTTAATCTTGAAGACTTTGTCGACGTCTTCGTTATGTCGTCTCCAAATGACTTCTTGCAATTATGGTGATGAGCTCATTCCATTTTTATTTTACCACAGAGGATTTTTTTTCTTTCAAGGTGAAAGATAGTAATTAAAAATTACTATCTTTCACGTTAAGCAGACAGCGTTAAGGCAGCCAGCTTTCAGGGAGAAGCATTGCAGCTTTTCATCTCATCTCCTGCATGCATCAGCCTTACTAGAGATTTTAACAATGCAATTAATTCGCAAGAGCAGGCGAAATATACACAAACACTTATCTCTGGCAGAAGCTGGGCGCCAAGGTATTGGTCCAGTGTGGTGAGAATGGTAAAAGCACTGCGTACCTTGTTCCAAAGTTCGTAGGTTCGAGTCTCCTTCGGCCAGAGATCAGTGTTTTTCTATATTTCGCCTGCTCTTGCGAATTCCTTGCATATATATATATATATATATATATATATATATATATATATATATATATATATATATATATATATATATATATATAGGTTTATAGGTAGTAGGTTGGTAGACAGCAACCACCCAGGGAAGTACTACCGTCCTGCCAGATGACTGTGAAACAAAAACCTGTAACTGTTTTGCATGATGGTAGGATTGCTGGTTTCTTTTTCTGTCTCATAAACACGCTAAGATAACAGGGATATCTTGCTACTCCTACTTACACTTTGGTCACACTTCACAGACACGCACATGCATATATATATATACATACATCTAGGTTTTTCTCCTTTTTCTAAATAGCTCTTGTTCTTTTTTATTTCTTCTATTGTCCATGGGGAAGTGGAAAAGAATCTTTCCTCCGTAAGCCATGCGTGTCGTATGAGGCGACTAAAATGCCGGGAGCAATGGGCTAGTAACCCCTTCTCCTGTATACAATTACTAAAAAAGAGAAGAAGAAAAACTTTATAAAACTGGGTTGCTTAAATGTGCGTGGATGTAGTGCGGATGACAAGAAACAGATGATTGCTGATGTTATGAATGAAAAGAAGTTGGATGTCCTGGCCCTAAGCGAAACAAAGCTGAAGGGGGTAGGAGAGTTTCAGTGGGGGGAAATAAATGGGATTAAATCTGGAGTATCTGAGAGAGTTAGAGCAAAGGAAGGGGTAGCAGTAATGTTAAATGATCAGTTATGGAAGGAGAAAAGAGAATATGAATGTGTAAATTCAAGAATTATGTGGATTAAAGTAAAGGTTGGATGCGAGAAGTGGGTCATAATAAGCGTGTATGCACCTGGAGAAGAGAGGAATGCAGAGGAGAGAGAGAGATTTTGGGAGATGTTAAGTGAATGTATAGGAGCCTTTGAACCAAGTGAGAGAGTAATTGTGGTAGGGGACTTGAATGCTAAAGTAGGAGAAACTTTTAGAGAGGGTGTGGTAGGTAAGTTTGGGGTGCCAGGTGTAAATGATAATGGGAGCCCTTTGATTGAACTTTGTATAGAAAGGGGTTTAGTTATAGGTAATACATATTTTAAGAAAAAGAGGATAAATAAGTATACACGATATGATGTAGGGCGAAATGACAGTAGTTTGTTGGATTATGTATTGGTAGATAAAAGACTGTTGAGTAGACTTCAGGATGTACATGTTTATAGAGGGGCCACAGATATATCAGATCACTTTCTAGTTGTAGCTACACTGAGAGTAAAAGGTAGATGGGATACAAGGAGAATAGAAGCATCAGGGAAGAGAGAGGTGAAGGTTTATAAACTAAAAGAGGAGGCAGTTAGGGTAAGATATAAACAGCTATTGGAGGATAGATGGGCTAATGAGAGCATAGGCAATGGGGTCGAAGAGGTATGGGGTAGGTTTAAAAATGTAGTGTTAGAGTGTTCAGCAGAAGTTTGTGGTTACAGGAAAGTGGGTGCAGGAGGGAAGAGGAGCGATTGGTGGAGAAAAAGTTAGCATATGAGAAGTTTTTACAAAGTAGAAGTGATGCAAGGAGGGAAGAGTATATGGAGAAAAAGAGAGAAGTTAAGAGAGTGGTGAAGCAATGTAAAAAGAGAGCAAATGAGAGAGTGGGTGAGATGTTATCAACAAATTTTGTTGAAAATAAGAAAAAGTTTTGGAGTGAGATTAACAAGTTAAGAAAGCCTAGAGAACAAATGGATTTGTCAGTTAAAAATAGGAGAGGAGAGTTATTAAATGGAGAGTTAGAGGTATTGGGAAGATGGAAGGAATATTTTGAGGAATTGTTAAATGTTGATGAAGATAGGGAAGCTGTGATTTCGTGTATAGGGCAAGGAGGAATAACATCTTGTAGGAGTGAGGAAGAGCCAGTTGTGAGTGTTGGGGAAGTTCGTGAGGCAGTAGGTAAAATGAAAGGGGGTAAGGCAGCCGGGATTGATGGGATAAAGATAGAAATGTTAAAAGCAGGTGGGGATATAGTTTTGGAGTGGTTGGTGCAATTATTTAATAAATGTATGGAAGAGGGTAAGGTACCTAGGGATTGGCAGAGAGCATGCATAGTTCCTTTGTATAAAGGCAAAGGGGATAAAAGAGAGTGCAAAAATTATAGGGGGATAAGTCTGTTGAGTGTACCTGGTAAAGTGTATGGTAGAGTTATAATTGAAAGAATTAAGAGTAAGACGGAGAATAGGATAGCAGATGAACAAGGAGGCTTTAGGAAAGGTAGGGGGTGTGTGGACCAGGTGTTTACAGTGAAACATATAAGTGAACAGTATTTAGATAAGGCTAAAGAGGTCTTTGTGGCATTTATGGATTTGGAAAAGGCGTATGACAGGGTGGATAGGGGGGCAATGTGGCAGATGTTGCAAGTGTATGGTGTAGGAGGTAGGTTACTGAAAGCAGTGAAGAGTTTTTACGAGGATAGTGAGGCCCAAGTTAGAGTATGTAGGAAAGAGGGAAATTTTTTCCCAGTAAAAGTAGGCCTTAGACAAGGATGTGTGATGTCACCGTGGTTGTTTAATATATTTATAGATGGGGTTGTAAGAGAAGTAAATGCGAGGGTCTTGGCAAGAGGCGTGGAGTTAAAAGATAAAGAATCACACACAAAGTGGGAGTTGTCACAGCTGCTCTTTGCTGATGACACTGTGCTCTTGGGAGATTCTGAAGAGAAGTTGCAGAGATTGGTGGATGAATTTGGTAGGGTGTGCAAAAGAAGAAAATTAAAGGTGAATACAGGAAAGAGTAAGGTTATGAGGATAACAAAAAGATTAGGTGATGAAAGATTGAATATCAGATTGGAGGGAGAGAGTATGGAGGAGGTGAACGTATTCAGATATTTGGGAGTGGACGTGTCAGCGGATGGGTCTATGAAAGATGAGGTGAATCATAGAATTGATGAGGGAAAAAGAGTGAGTGGTGCACTTAGGAGTCTGTGGAGACAAAGAACTTTGTCCTTGGAGGCAAAGAGGGGAATGTATGAGAGTATAGTTTTACCAACGCTCTTATATGGGTGTGAAGCGTGGGTGATGAATGTTGCAGCGAGGAGAAGGCTGGAGGCAGTGGAGATGTCATGTCTGAGGGCAATGTGTGGTGTGAATATAATGCAGAGAATTCGTAGTTTGGAAGTTAGGAGGAGGTGCGGGATTACCAAAACTGTTGTCCAGAGGGCTGAGGAAGGGTTGTTGAGGTGGTTCGGACATGTAGAGAGAATGGAGCGAAACAGAATGACTTCAAGAGTGTATCAGTCTGTAGTGGAAGGAAGGCGGGGTAGGGGTCGGCCTAGGAAGGGTTGGAGGGAGGGGGTAAAGGAGGTTTTGTGTGCGAGGGGCTTGGACTTCCAGCAGGCATGCGTGAGCGTGTTTGATAGGAGTGAATGGAGACAAATGGTTTTTAATACTTGACGTGCTGTTGGAGTGTGAGCAAAGTAACATTTATGAAGGGATTCAGGGAAACCGGCAGGCCGGACTTGAGTCCTGGAGATGGGAAGTACAGTGCCTGCACTCTGAAGGAGGGGTGTTAATGTTGCAGTTTAAAAACTGTAGTGTAAAGCACCCTTCTGGCAAGACAGTGATGGAGTGAATGATGGTGAAAGTTTTTCTTTTTCGGGCCACCCTGCCTTGGTGGGAATCGGCCGGTGTGATAATAAAAAAAAAAAAAAATATATATATATGTATGTATATATGCAAAACAACCACTCTGAAAGAATAGAGAAATTCCAAGCGCTTTCGTGACTACTCACATTATCAAGGAACTATAGTTCCTTGATAATGTGAGTAGTCACGAAAGCGCTTGGAATTTCTCTATTCTTTCAGAGTGGTTGTTTTGCATATTCTGAAATCACCTGTTTACTGTGATCTTATTGCATATATATATATATATATATATATATATATATATATATATATATATATATATATATATATATATCTATATATATATATATATATATATATATATAATGTCGTGCCGAATAGGCAGAACTTGCGATCTTGGCTTAAATAGCAACGCTCATCTTGCCATATAGGACAAGCGAAAATTTGTGTATGCAATAATTTCGCCAAAATCATTCTGAACCTAACGAAAAAAAAAAATATTTCACTGTGTTTGTTTAGTATTAAATTACTGTAAACAAATCTAAAATATATTTATTTGGGTTAGGCTAAAGTAAATTGTTTTTGTTATAATGAGGTTAGATAAGTTTTCTAAGATTCTTTTGGAGCAAAATTAAAATTTTTTTACATTAACTTTAATGAAAAAAATATATCTTTTAACGTATAAAAGAAAATTTTGGAAAGGACATAATTTTAAATGAGTTCTTGCTAATTGACCAGTTTTACATATTCGGCATGACACACACACACACACACACACACACGGACTTGAGTCCTGGAGATGGGAAGTACAGTGCCTGCACTCTGAAGGAGGGGTGTTAATGTTGCAGTTTAAAAACTGTAGTGTAAAGCACCCTTCTGGCAAGACAGTGATGGAGTGAATGATGGTGAAAGTTTTTCTTTTTCGGGCCACCCTGCCTTGGTGGGAATCGGCCAGTGTGATAATAAAATAAAATATATATATATATATATATATATATATATATATATATATATATATATATATATATATATATATATATATATATATATATATATATATGCAAAACAACCACTCTGAAAGAATAGAGAAATTCCAAGCGCTTTCGTGACTACTCACATTATCAAGGAACTATGAAAGTGAAGCATCCAAGGAAGCTATATAAGGGGGTCCGGCCAGCACCTCACTATCAGATCCCACAACGGTTCAACACGTGACGCGCGGCGAGCCAACTTGGATAGGTCCTTTGCAAAACTCACCCCCAAGCTATTTATTTGTCCAGTGTATTATTTAATTCTTCCCAAATTCTATTAATTATAAATGGATCTAATTTATATAAACCAAAGGAAATATTCATATTATTGTCAAAACTGCTTTTTATGAAACAAGATTCAATTATATTCCTGTTGACCATGGACTTGCTTGATAATACTTTCTCAACGTTTTGAAAATCAATTGGATGGTTAAAATCTCTTACATGAATAAATAGACCATTGGAATCTTGTCCAGTTCTAATGCTATATTTATGTTGTTTTAATCTTAGTTCGAGATTTTTACCAGTTTGACCGTAATAAACTTTATCGCAAATTTTACAAGGAATCTTATAGACACATCCATCAGCATTTTGGGGGGAATTCTTAATCAAAAGTTTTTTTACTGTATCAAGATTTTTGAATACAACTTTAATATTAAAAGTCTTAAGAAGAGAAGGCATATCAACCAAGTTTTCATGGTAAGGGAGAACCAACATATTTTTAGTTGAATAAGGCTGGTTGCCCCTTTTTGGATTATAAAAAGTGTTTCTAGCAACTTTAAAAGATTTATCAATTACATTTCTTGGGTATTTTAAATCATTACCTATTTCATAAATTTTGGATATTTCCTCATCTATGAACTCAGGACTACAAATTCGTAAAGCTCTCAAAAACATTGATGAGAAAACAGACAGTTTGACTCTATCTTGATGCGAGGAATAATAGTGGACATAGGAACAGTTATTTGTAGGTTTTCTGTAAATTTTTAATTTGAATTCATTATTACCCTTAATAATTAAAACATCTATTATTCCTCGCATCAAGATAGAGTCAAACTGTCTGTTTTCTCATCAATGTTTTTGAGAGCTTTACGAATTTGTAGTCCTGAGTTCATAGATGAGGAAATATCCAAAATTTATGAAATAGGTAATGATTTAAAATACCCAAGAAATGTAATTGATAAATCTTTTAAAGTTGCTAGAAACACTTTTTATAATCCAAAAAGGGGCAACCAGCCTTATTCAAGTAGTAGTCACGAAAGTGCTTGGAATTTCTCTATTCTTTCAGAGTGGTTGTTTTGCATATTTTGAAATCACCTGTTTACTGTGATCTTATTGCATATATATATATATATATATATATATATATATATATATATATCAGTAGTAGTAACCAGCTACCAGTAACCAGTGTACCAGTAGATGACTCACTACCAACCGTCTCTGCGTGAATCACTGTCTGTATTCATATTGTGCTGACCACAGCAGTATTCAAACACCCCCTCACATATGGGTACTGGGGTTAGTTAGTTATATGAGAGTGAGCAAGGAGGCAGGTCACGGCTGTTTGGCTCTTCCATACTTACCGTTATAATTATACGTACTTCCAGCCTACGTGAGTATTACTTTACCCTATCCACGTGTTCGAACCCCCACATGATAAATGGTGGCAATGGTGTGGAGCATGGATTTAAGTTTTTTTAAGGGTATTTCAAGACGTTAGAAGATTGTTTGTGAGTAGCCGGCAGGGTCAAAGGTGAACCTCCAGCTAGCCACTTACCCTCACTCACCACCTCCAGCCTGCAAGCCTGTTGCAGCCGTTTTTTCAAGCTTCCTGGCTTAGTTCGTGTGCTAATTGCTTCAATCTCCGAGGGGTTGACCCGGATTTTGCAATTAAGCCAGTCAGTAAGCCAGACTGTGGAAGTGAACGCCAGTCAGCCTATCATCCAGCCTGTCTCCTGTCATCCACCTGCTCCTCCGTGCTGTGTGCATCGTTACCCGTCTTCCAGTCAGCCATTCTCGTGGGTTAAGCCAGTCAGCCAACCCAGCTTCTAACCCAGCTGAGAGAGAGAAGTAAGCCACGCAAGTTCCTCTGAAGTATTGTTTCATATATCGCTTTGTGCTCCCAGTTGGATGCCAGTTGGATGCTTCACCATCCCTGTGGCATAGTGGCTTATCAAGCCACCTTCGTGGGTAGTGAGTGGAGTGCGCGCCAGAGCGCCAGCGAGAGTCACCACCTCACCCACCACTATACACTCTGCCTTCACCCACCCACCACCAACCACCCACCACCAGCCACCCACCTCATCTACCTGTGGTTGTTTGCACCCTTGTACCGGGTCCTAGAACTGTTTTGGCTCACGTAATTGGTCAAGAGATTGTAGCTGAGCGCCACCGATAAAGCCAGTTATGTGAGTTCACCGAGAAAGCGCATTTCTTCACGACGACAGTGTGAGTGTCGGCGTCATCACCGCGCAGGACAACCTTCCTCATCACCAGTCATCCCGTCGACTCCTCCAGACTTCTGTGATAATTTTCTGTTTAGAGACATTTTTTGCATTTAAAGACATTTGCGTGTGTGAGACATTTATAGTGAATTTCTTGTGTACTCTAAACCTTGTGTTTTCAGTGTAGACTCAGTGTTTCTTTGACTCGTTAATTTTGCAATATTTTTCAGTGTTATCACTCATCTCATATTTTTTTTATCTGTTTTATTTTTTGCTACTCTCTGTCTGTAGTAAGTATTATTGTGTAGTGTACCAGTCAGTCACTCTGTGTGAAGTGATTCATTCATTTTTTATTGTATTCTTTCAGCATTGTATTCTCCAGTAATTGTCACTGTAGTTCATGCAGTGATATTCACCCCAGTATACCAAATTATCCATTTATTTCTATGTGTACCTTTTTTTTCGTATGCCAGCAGTGTCTCATTCCTCTAATTTTTTCGCAGACTTGTGTACCATTATTTTTGCCAGCAAATTTTTGTCGTATCAGTCACAGCAAGATTTTGTTGTAAGAATATACTAAAATAATGAATACGTGATTAAGTGTTGTGTGCCACGCCACTTGTAAGTGTTAAGTGTTGTGTGCCTCACCACCCTTGCCACTTGTAAGTGTTATACTTCCCGTTTTGTTCCTTTGTTTTATTTTTATTCATATTTTTATATTTCTTTGAACAAATTCACTCTTGATGTAATTTCAATTACTTTTAACGTAAAGTGTTTTCTTTACTCTGTTTGAGTAAATTGTTTTGTCTAATTTACAATTAAGAGTTAAAGTGTTCAATCAGTTTTTCTTCATATTTTTATTTTATTATTTAACCTGAGTTTTCCCAGTGAGACTTTATTATTGCAGTGATTATTTCTACACCTTATTTTGTTGCACTGTTCTGCAATGAATTATTTTGTTGAACTTGTTCTGCAGTGAATTATTTTGTTGCACTTGTTCTGCAGTGAATTATTTTGTTGCACTTGTTCTGCAGTGAATTATTTTCTTTTATTGATATTTTTATGCATTATTATTCTCAGTTCATTATTGCATCTTGTTTTTCATTTTATTAATTTTCCTGATGTTGTCTTTGCATTATATTTTAATTTTGTTTATGCATTCTTAGAAAATATTTAAATTTCCCAGTTATCTCCCGTTGCATACAATTTAGTGATTTTATTTTCTACTTTTTACATTGATTTAAAATTTTCTTAATTAATTTCTTTATTAGCAAGAGTAAAGACAGCTCATTTTGCATTTAATTCAGTCTCCAGTAATATTTTTACTTGTATATTTCAATGTAATTTTTTTTTCTTGGCCAATAGTCCTTTACATTGAGTTGTCCTTCCTCTTGCAGTGTATCTTAGACATTTTTTATTACTTCTGCAGAATTAGTTGCATCTCTTTTATTTCAATTCTAGCATTTTGTATCATTTTTATTGTTCATTATTTTTGCCTTATTTGTTCTCGTGCAACTTCTTTGCCATTATGTCTCACATACCGTCAAGTGATACTTTAGTGAATGTCGACACTCAGACCTCTCAGGCTACTGTTGCCCCTGTCATCAGTCCTCACAGTTCCTTAGCGACTGACAGACCGACCCAGACACCGAGATACTATAGTTATACTCGTGATTCCCTTGATGCGTTACCTTTATTCAATGGCCATGTACATAGTCTTGAAGCATGGTTTGCGGCCATTCGTTCTCGTGCTGGTGCTCTAGTTGAAGGTCCTCCTTCAGAGGAAAGTCTTATCAGACTTGCTAAAGAAGCTCTTCATCGATCCCCTGCTGCTGTTCACGTTGTTGATCTCCTTGATATGCGTGACTTCAGGAATCTTACTAAGTGGTCACAATATGAGGAACTGATTCGTTCTTTCCTTGTCCCAGTAAAAACAGCTGATCCATATGTCGTTCTTAGGGAACTAGTGAATGCTACACCCATGAGTAATGAATCGTTGAGTGCATTTGCTGTTAGATTAGACAAACTTTTATCATCATTTATCAATGCTGTCCAGTTATCAGCTTTTCTCCCTGAAGAGGCTAAACCATTTACAGAATCGCTTGCTAAAATAGCAGCTTTTGGAGCAATCAAAGAACTAATGCCGCCTGCTTCTGTGTGTGCTTATGAGGCTAATCCTCCAACTGTGACGATGGAACCACTTACAGCCTTAAATCATGTACGTTCCTTGTGCCCCCAGGGTACTTTCCCATGTATCAAAAGTAATTTCACACATATGCCTCAGTCTGCACCACCTCTTGTTTGCGCCACAGAGACAAATCGTGGTCGTCAACCATCTCAGCGATCACCAAGGACCAGTTATAAACCTCGTAGTATTCATAGTACATTCAGTAACCATAGTCGGCGGACTTGTTATAACTGTGGTCTCCGTGGCCATATTGCAATTAATTGTCCTGATAGTTACCCTAAGAGACGTCGTACTGATGATGAGTATCCAGATCTTCCCTACTGTACTTATCATAGAATACATGGACATGACACATCTGAGTGCAATGCTCTCTATAACCTTCAGTACTCTAGGTCCTTCCGTGGCCGTTCCAACCGCAGAACCCGTAGAGGAAACAGATATCGTGGTTCTCAAAATAACCAGAACCAGGTTCATTCTTCCAATTCGGAGGAATTCGAGCGCCCCATTCAAACCGTCCCATGGTGACAGTAGATGATAATGAGTACACCATCCCCGTTCACAATTCCTCTGAAGCCTTAAGCAATCTCGAGAATGATAATCCTGCTGATGATATTGCTTCACATGTCTCTGACGTAGATGATTTTGGGGATGAAGTAGAACAATCCACCTTTTTGTTTGCACATAACTTCCAATGCAACCATAGGCCCTATAGTGCAAGCATCTGTTCATAATGCGCCCGTTCATTTGTTCATGGACCCTGGTGCGCAAGTCAATATTATTAGGTCTAGTTTGTTTAAGGATAAGCAGTTACGACATGTCCTTCTCGTAGAACCGACTCATGTGTCCTCCCTTAGTGGAGTAGCTGGTTCTCACCTGCGTGTCCGAGGTCGGACTTCCCTCACCTTTTCTATCCAAGGTAAAGACTTCACTGCTTCCTTCCTTGTTGTCGACCAGATTACTTTCCCTGGTGACCTTCTACTGGGCTTTGCTTCCATGCGAGACTTACGCATAGTGCTCGACCCTTATCGATGGCATGCCCAAATTGATGACTTGATCGTACCATTTTGGGGTTACCAGCTTGGATCCGAGATCTGCCATACTGCCGCACAGTATGACACTCGAATTAAGTCCTTACAGGCCAGTGCATTTTCCAGTAGCGTACCCAAGCGGTCAGGCACTGATGATCCTGTCACTTCTGTCTGTGTTCCTGCAACTTCAGACTTGCAAGATAGTGTCCAGTTACCTCAAGTGTCCGAGGACGCTCTGACTACCTTGAGTGCTGAGCCTATCCCTGCAATGTCTGCTAGTTCAAGTAGTAGTTTCTCCACAGGGGACGCCTTGTCGGAAAACAATTACTTGCAACTAGTAATGCCATCTCTTGTTGATGTCACATGCCGTCTGCAGAAAGACGTTTCTGTCGCAGCTAGTGCCCTCACTAGAGTGTCTGTTGTTGTTCCTAGTGTTCCAGATGGTGATAACGTCCTAGTTGACAGTGATTCCTGCAAAGTAAAAGGTCTATTTGTTGAACCATCCTTACATGTTGTAAGAGATAGTAAGATCCATTTCTTCCTGGCCAACACTTCTGGTCACAGTGTTCGCCTCAGAGCAAATACCAATCTTGTTGACCTTGTTCACTATCCTTACCCTGTTCAGGTAGAGGATGAGTTGTCACCTGACCAGTGGGTCGGTGCTATTTCTGCCGGGGAGACCTCATCCACTTCACTGGATCAATCTGTTCCACCAGTTGAGGACAAAGACTTAGCTCCCACTGACTTCCCAGATGAAGTCAAGCGTTTGTTGACTCTGTTGAACAAACGTCGTAAAGCCATTGCCTTATCAGGTGAGAAGATGGGTATAACAAACTTATTGTCCCATCGTATTCCACTTGAACCTGGTACTAGACCTATCTACATACCTGCGTACAGAATGCCTCATTCACAAGTTGCTGTCGCAGAAGAATTGATCAATCAAATGCTTGATGATGGAGTTATTGCACCTAGCAATTCACCTTGGAATGCACCCTTGATCCTAGTACCTAAGAAGGATGGTACTTGGCGCCCAGTAATTGACTTTAGGAAGTTAAATGCGAAAACTATTCCAGATCGCTTCCCACTTCCTGTACTGGGTGATCTTTTACGTAACATCGGAGATAACGAAGTCTTT
This sequence comes from Cherax quadricarinatus, assembly GCF_038502225.1. Classification (NCBI taxonomy): domain Eukaryota; kingdom Metazoa; phylum Arthropoda; class Malacostraca; order Decapoda; family Parastacidae; genus Cherax; species Cherax quadricarinatus. Next base: position 35,040,648 of record NC_091296.1, on the reverse strand, counting down.
TCAACCCTGGATTTGTTACAAGGGTTTTGGCAAGTCCCTCTTCACGAGGACAGCCAAGAGCTAACTGCATTCTCCACTCCTACAGGTCATTATCACTTCCTCCATATGGCGTTTGGATTACGATCCTCCCCTATCACGTTCTCAAGGCTCATGACTAATATCTTTAGAGGTCTCATAGGTAATGCACTTATGGTGTACTTAGATGACGTAATCGTCATGTCTAAAGACGTGGATACACACTTGAAAAGACTTGATGTAGTACTTGGTAAGCTTGAAGAAGCCAATTTAAAGATCAAACTGTCTAAATGTCAATTTTTCAGATCAGAAATTAAGTTTCTTGGTCACGTAGTCACTCCTAGAGGGGTTATGACTGACCAAAGTAAAGTAACTGCAGTACTAAATTTTCCAACACCCAAAACTGCTGATGCCGTAAGATCTTTTGTGGGCTTAGCAGGTTTTTATAGATCTTTCATTGCCAATTTTTCTTCCATAGCTGCTCCTCTAACTGAGTTGCTTAAGAAAGATGCTCCTTTTGTTTGGACCTTCCGTCAAGAAAGAGCATTCCAAACTCTAAAAGAAAAGCTAACATCTGCTCCAATTTTGAAATTTCCAGATTTTTCTAAGCCCTTCTATCTGACAACTGATGCTAGTTCAATTGGCATAGGTGCCGTACTAGCTCAGAAGACCGATGGCAAGTACAACGCAGTTGCATTTGCTAGCCGAGTCCTTACGAAGGCTGAACGTAATTATACAGTAACTGAGCAAGAAGCTTTAGCAATAGTATGGTCTTTAAAGCACTTCCGAGACATTATTTATCAGTACTCTGTTCATGTCTTGACAGACCATGCTCCACTGATACCTTTATTCCAGAACAAACAACCTACTGGAAGGTTAGCCAGATGGACCTTGACTATCCAAGAGGTCAATCCCACCTTTGAACACTTACCTGGCAAGTCAAATGTAGTCGCAGATGCCTTATCGCGACATGTTAGTATAGTAACTGCAGACCCTCCATTTAGTGCTGAAGATGTAAAGAATGCTCAACGAACAGATCCCATGTGGTCTGGTGTGATTCGATTCCTGCTCCAGGAAGATCTTATTCTGACTGTGAAGCCACCAGCACCCATCAGTGACTTTGTCATGAACCAAGAATTACTGTATCGAACAGCCGAGTTGGGTACTCCTAGCAGAAGAGTATACCAGTTAGTAATTCCACAGTCACTAGTGAATGTAGCCTTACAGCTAGTTCACGATGTACCAGGTGTTGCACACCCTGGTATGGATCGTTCAGTAAAACAAGCCAGATTGAAATACTTTTGGCCTCGTATGACAACTGATATTTCTGAGTATGTTAAGAAATGTAGTGTCTGCATGCAAAATAAAGGTAATGCTAATGGTCCTATTGCAATCCAAGTATATCCAACCACTAGCGAACCTTGGGAAAGAGTTGCGCTAGATTTGTTAACTAATTTCCAATGTTCCCTCCAAGGCAACAAACATCTGTGTGTTATGGTAGACCATTTCACCAGATATTGTGAGTTAGTTCCTATTGCAGATAAGACTGCCGAGACAGTAGCTAAAGCTGTGCAAGAAAGGTATAAAATACCGACAATATGAAAGTTAAGACACATGTGCAACATCTGGATATCTTTATTGTAGACGTTTCGCCATCCAGTGGCTTTATCAATACAGATTCTAGGACACAATAGGAAGACAGTAGAACTATATACAAAAGATGAGGTAATCAGTCCCTCGGCCTTGGAGTTAGTGTTCACAGCATCACGGCTGCTGCAACTAACCCATCTCTTTGGGAAGGACCTACTTCCACTGGGGAATCCCGCCTACCAGTGACTGCCCTCGTCTGCTGCCCGTCCCTTCCACTGACGCCTATATAAACGCCAGTCTTCTTGCCTTTGCTCCAGATTTTCCTCCACCACGATGCTGTGAACACTAACTCCAAGGCCGAGGGACTGATTACCTCATCTTTTGTATATAGTTCTACTGTCTTCCTATTATGTCCTAGAATATGTATTGATAAAGCCACTGGATGGCGAAACGTCTACAATAAAGATATCCAGATGTTGCACATGTGTCTTAACTTTCATATTCTCGGTATTTTATACCTTTCTTGCACAACTTGTCAGACACTGCAACATCATGGAATCTTGGTTCAGAGGACATCTACAAGACCTTCTTCACGGCTGCTGCAACTAACCCATCTCTTTGGGAAGGACCTACTTCCACTGGGGAATCCCGCCTACCAGTGACTGCCCTCGTCTGCTGCCCGTCCCTTCCACTGACGCCTATATAAACGCCAGTCTTCTTGCCTTTGCTCCAGATTCTCCTCCACCACGATGCTGTGAACACTAACTCCAAGGCCGAGGGACTGATTACCTCATCTTTTGTATATAGTTCTACTGTCTTCCTATTATGTCCTAGAATCTGTATTGATAAAGCCACTGGATGGCGAAACGTCTACAATAAAGATATCCAGATGTTGCACATGTGTCTTAACTTTCAGTAGCTAAAGCATTTAAAGAACGCATTATCTGCAGGCATACCACCCCTAAGTCTCTAGTAACAGATAATGGAGGTGAATTCTGTAATGAGATTCTTGAAAATTTGTGTACCTTGTACAAGATCTCTAAATCCACCATTGTTCCTCATCATCCTGCCAGCAGTGGGTTAGCGGAACGAACCAATAAGAATGTACTTGATGTCTTGAGAGCCACTATCAATCCCAACAGTGAAACTTGGGATGAAGTTATACCTGATGTGCAGTGTGCTATAAATTCTGCTTACAATGTTTCTATAGGTGACACTCCACATTATGCATTATACGGTGTAGATAAACGTTTGCCTTATGAGTTGTTATATTCTAATCCGAAACCAAATTACAACCCTGATGATTTCATAGCAACTCGTACCAGCTTAGCTCAAAGTGTTTTTAGAAGAATCCGTGAAACACTTCATAAATCAACAGCAGAATTTACAAGAGTCGCAAACACTCGAGCAAAGCCATCCAAAATCAAAGTAGGTTCGAGAGTTATGCTGATTAACTTTAACAAAACGTCTGCAATGCCAAAGCTTGATAAAAAGTTTGTTCGTCCTTATCGAGTAGTTGAACATATCACTGGTAATAAGTATAAGGTTAGATTAGTACTGGTCAGTATAAAGAATCGCATTTAGATCATATGAAGTTAGTATGTGATGATAATGATGTTCCAACCCAGACTAATGTGACAGACTCTGACAATCTTCCTGATCCTGTACTCTCTTCCTCTGATACTCAGTCAGACGATCAACCTGAATGTCGTTATTCCCTACGTACACGACAGGTATTGAGAAATCCTCAAGTATCATTTGTAACTTCCAATTCAGATTTGCCTCAAATACAGCATGAATTAGCCAATGCAACAGAGTTTGATCCTCCCAGAGATGACACTCATTCTGCATATGTCAATCTTACCCTAGCAGAGTTGGGGTTAAATGTAAATAACCTGTATAGATGAATAATTACAGTATCAACTTATCAGTATTCAAGAATTTTTTTTTTGTGTTCATGTTCTCTCCGCATTCTGAGAGTTAACAGTCTAGATTTGAGTGCACCGAATCTGCCTTTCTGTTAAACACTTCTTTCTTTGTATATATTCCTTCCTCAGAATCCGTAGATCACATGAATACAGATCGATCGATCAAATTTTTTTTATCACTTCTATTGTGTAATTTCATTCGATGAGTTTCATTCGATGAGTTGCGTTATATTATATCTTGTATTGCATTACAGTTTCAGTTACGTAAGCTTCCATTCCAATGTTCTACTTATGTATGTTATAATTTTAAATTGTTGTGTACTTTGACATTGTATAGAATCAGCCCAAGCCGTATACCTGCCATCTCTAGTTTGTATTAGTTGTATGTCGGGACGACATACGTTAGCGTTGCTGAGCTCTCAGTAGTAGTAACCAGTAACCAGTGTACCAGTAGATGACTCACTACCAACCGTCTCTGCGTGAATCACTGTCTGTATTCATATTGTGCTGACCACAGCAGTATTCAAACACCCCCTCACATATGGGTACTGGGGTTAGTTAGTTATACGAGAGTGAGCAAGGAGGCAGGTCACGGCTGTTTGGCTCTTCCAAACTTACCGTTATAATTATACGTACTTCCAGCCTACGTGAGTATTACTTTACCCTATCCACGTGTTCGAACCCCCACATGATATATATATATATATATATATATATATATATATATATATATATATATATATATATATATATATATATATATATATATATATATATATTTATATGTCGTGCCGAATATGTAAAACTGGTCAATTAGCAAGAACTCATTTAAAATTAAGTCCTTTCTAAAATTTTCTCTTATACGTTTAAAGATATATTTTTTTCATTAATGTTAATGTAATTTTTTTTAATTTTGCACTAAAAGAATCTTAGAAAACTTACCTAACCTTATTATAACAAGAGCAATTTATTTTAGTCTAACCCAACTATATAGATTTTAGATTTGTTTACAGTAATTTAATATCAAACAAACACAGTGAAGTATATTTTTTTCGTTAGGTACAGAATGATTTTGGCGAAATTATTGCATACAAAAATTTTCGCTTGTCTTATATGGCAAGATGAGCGTTGCTATTTAAGCCAAGATCGCAAGTTCTGCCTATTCGGCACGCCATATATATATATATATATATATATATATATATATATATATATATATATATATATATATATATATATATATATATATATGTGTGTGTGTGTGTGTGTGTGTGTGTGTGTGAATAACAACACTGCGACTACCCAAGGACTCGAACCCATGCTGCTTTGGCCCGCCTCATAGTGAGCGAAAACACATGACGCTCTAACCCACAGGACCATGCAATCCTACAAGAATGACGCACCCAGCCATGCTAAGTGTTTTACCGTCATCCGAGGACATACAGTGGCGTGGGTGCCACTGAGGTAATTTTATATATGTGCCGAATAGATAAAATTAGTCAATGGCAAGAACTCATTTAAAAGTTTCTCTTGTATGTTTAAAGATGTATTTTTTTTCATTTATGTTATTGTAAAAATTAATAATTTTGTACGAAAAAAAATATGAAAATTTACCTAACTTTATTATAACAAGCTCAATTTAATTTAGTCTAATCCAACTAAATATATTTTAGATAAATTTACAGTAATTTAATAATGAAACACAATGAAATATTTTTTTTTCGTTAGGTTCAGAATGATGTTTAATTATTGCACACACAAATTTTCGCTTGTCTTATTCGACAAGAAGAGCGTTGCTATTTAACCCAAAATCGAAAGTTACCTCATATATATATGAATAAGCAGAAGGATTGGATGCTCAGAACATGGTTGCGAAATTAGCAGGCCCAGTGCTCTACCGCTTAGGCTACAGGACTTCTAATAGGGAAGACTGGGAAACAGTGCTTCTGTACATGTTTCTGTCAGAGGCACCAACTGTAACTTTACCATTATATCTGTTCTTACCTCCCTCAATGTTATATAGTCTATGAATTCAGATAAATTCATAATAAACAACTGTCAATGAATAAACAGAAGGAAGGACGGAGATTCAAACAGGGGTCCCCAGACTGACAGGCCCATCTCTTGTTTTGAAGGTTCTCATTATCCATCCTATTATTTTTCTTGCTTGTGCTTGTGACACTGTTGTTATCCTTGAAAGTTAGGTAAACTGACATCAATCCTAGGTACGTCTTGTGAGTTTTTCACTCTTCTGAATGGTTAAAAAGTTTTATACTTCTTTCTAATTTTTATATCCTCATTTTCTCCAAAGCTGAGTAACTGAAATTTGTGCTCACTGAACCTTAAATTGTTGTTAGCGAGTTTCCGGAAGACTTAGTTTACATACCTCCATGTAATGTTACTCCAATGACCACCTCAATACCTCCATGTAATGTTACTCCAGTGACTACCTCACTACCTCCATGTACTGTTACTCCTGTGATCACTTCAATACCTCCATGTAATGTTACTCCAGTGACCACAATAAAACTGGTGGTCACTGTGGTGGTCACTGGCTGTTACACCAGTGACCACCACAACACCTCCAAGTTTTACTAGTAACTACCACGACACCTCCATGTTACACTAGTGACTACCAAAACAGCTCCATATTACTCTAGTAACTATCACATCACTACCATGTTACATCAGTAACTACTATTTCGAAACGTTTCGCCTACACAGTAGGCTTCTTCAGTCGAGTACAGCAAAGTTGATAGAAGCAGAAGAGACGTGAAGACGATGTAATCAGTCCATCACCCTAACTGTTGCATATGTGTCTTACCTAACAACCTGTCGGTATTTTATAGCATTTTATTGTTCACTCTGTCAGACACGGCAACACAAGGGTATCTTGGTACAGACTTGGAATCAACTTCAAGAACCTCTACTAGTGAGAATGGCTGGATTTGAGAGGGACCTGACCTCTCAACGTCTACATTCTTACCTCTACTAGTGACCTACGTCTCACCTCCTGGCGCTATATAAGGCTCCATCCTATCACTTCAACTCAATATTGTTCCAGATTATGTAACAATACTCTTCTCCAGACTGAGGGGCTGACCACCTCAAAACTTCAAGGGTGATGGACTGATTACATCGTCTTCAAGTCTCTTCTGCTTCTATATACTTTGCTGTACTCGACTGAAGAAGCCTACTGTGTAGGCGAAACGTTTCGAAATAAGATACCTAAATGTTGCATATGTGTCTTACCTAACAACCTGTCGGTATTTTATACCATTTTATTGTTCACCTCCATGTTACACCAGTGACCACCACAACAACTCTATGTTACACCAGTAACTACCACAACACCTCCATGTTACACTAGTGACTACCATAACACTTCCATGTTACACCAGTGACTGTCACAACACCATGTTACACCAGTAACTACCACAACACCTCCATGTTACACCAGTAACTACCACAACACCTCCATGTTACACCAGTAACTACCACAACACCTCCATGTTACACTAGTGACTACCATAACACTTCCATGTTACACCAGTGACTGTCACAACACCATGTTACACCAGTAACTACCACAACACCTCCATGTTACACCAATAACTACCACAACACCTCCATGTTACACCAGTGACTATCACAACACCATGTTACACCAGTAACTACCACAACACTTCCATGTTACACCAGTAACTACCACAGCACCTCCATGTTACACCAGTGACTATCACAACACCACCATGTTACACCAGTAACTACCACAACACTTCCATGTTACACCAGTAACTACCACAACACCTCCATGTTACACAAGTAACTACCACAACACCTCCATGTTACACCAGTAACTACCACAACACCTCCATGTTACACCAGTAACTACCATAACACCTTCGATGGGGATGCCCGGGTGTTGTGTATGTGTCTTAATTTCATCTTGTCGGTATTATATACAATTCTTGTACTACTACTCCTACCACCACCTCTTCCTGCGTATATATAGCCGTCCTGCTCCACCTCTGGTTAGTGTGACTTTGTCAATGGTCCAAGTCGGGCCGAAACGTCGTCGTAAGCTTCTCTCTTTTATGTGCGGGTTATTTGTGTACCTACATGTTACACCAGTGACCACCAAAACACCTCCATGTTACACCAGTGACCACCACAACACCTCCATGTTACACCAGTGACCACCACAACACCTCCATGTTACACCAGTGACCACCACAACACCTCCATGTTACACCAGTGACCACCACAACACCTCCATGTTACACCAGTGACCACCACAACACCTCCATGTTACACCAGTGACGACCACAATACCTCCATGTTACACCAGTAACTACCACAACACCTCCATGTTACACCAGTGAAGACCACAACACTTCCATGTTACACCAGTAACTGCCACAACACCTCCATGTTACACCAGTAACTACCACAACACCTCCATCTTACACCAGTAACTACCACAACACCTCCATGTTACACCAGTGACCACCACAACACCTCTATGTTACACCGGTGGCTATCACAACACCTCCATGTTACACCAGTGACCACCACAACACCTCCATGTTACACCAGTGACCACCACAACACCTCTATGTTACACCGGTGGCTATCACAACACTTCCATGTTACACCAGTGACCACCACAACACTTCCATGTTACACCAGTGACCACCACAACAACTCCATGTTACACCAGTAACTACCACAACACCTCCATGTTACACCAGTAACTACCACAACACCTCCATGTTACACCAGTAACTACCACAACACCTCCATGTTACACCAGTAACTACCACAACACCCCCATGTTACACCAGTAACTTCCACAACACCTCCATCTTACACCAGTAACTACCACAACACCTCCATGTTACACCAGTAACTACCACAACACCTCCATGTTACACCAGTAACTACCACAACACCTCCATGTTACACCAGTGACCACCACAACACCTCCATGTTACACTAGTAACTACCACAACACATCCATGTTACACCAGTATCTACCATAACACTTCCATGTTACACCAGTAACTACCACAACACCTCCATGTTGCACCAGTGACTACCACAACACCTCCATGTTACACCAGTGACCACAGCACCTCCATGTTACACCAGTGACCACCACAACACCTCCATGTTACACCAGTGACCACCACAACACCTCCATGTTACACCAGTCACCACCACACCTCCATGCTACACCAGTAACTACCACAACACCTCCATGTTACACCAGTGACTACCACAACACCTCCATGTTACACCAGTAACTACCACAACACCTCCATGTTACACCAGTGACTACCACAACACCTCCATGTTACACCAGTGATCACAACACCTCCATGTTACACCAGTGACCACCACAACACCTCCATGTTACACCAGTAACTACCACAACACCTCCATGTTACACCAGTGACCACCACAACACCTCCATGTTACACCAGTGACCACAAAACCTCCATGTTACACCAGTAACTACCACAACACCTCCATGTTACACCAGTAACTACCACAACACCTCCATGTTACACAAGTAACTACCACAACACCTCCATGTTACACCAGTGACTACCACAACACCTCCATGTTACACCAGTGACCACCACAACACCTCCATGTTACACCAGTGACCACCACAACACCTCCATGTCACACCAGTAACTACCACAACACCATGTTACACCAGTGACTACCACAACACTTCCATGTTACACCAGTGACTACCACAACACCTCCATGTTACACCGGTTCCCACCACAACACCTCCATGTTACACCAGTGACCACAACACCATGTTACCCCAGTGACCACCACAACACCTCCATGTTACACCAGTAACTACCACAACACCTCCATGTTACACCAGTGACTACCACAACACCTCCATGTTACACCAGTGACCACCACAACACCTCCATGTTACACCAGTAACTACCACAACACCTCCATGTTACACCAGTGACCACCACAACACCTCCATGTTACACCAGTGACCACCACAACACCTCCATGTTACACCAGTAACTACCACAACACCTCCATGTTACACCAGTGACCACAACACCTCCATGTTACACCAGTGACCACCACAACACCTCCATGTTACACCAGTGACCACCACAACACCTCCATGTTACACCAGTAACTACCACAACACCTCCATGTTACACCAGTAACTACCACAACACCTCCATGTTACACCAGTAACTACCACAACACCTCCATGTTACACCAGTAACTACCACAACACCTCCATGTTACACCAGTGACTACAACAACACCTCCATGTTACACCAGTGACCACCACAACACATCCATGTTACACCAGTGACCACCACAACACCTCCATGTTACACCAGTGACCACCACAACACCTCCATGTTACACCAATGACCACCACAACAACTCCATGTTACACCAGTAACTACCACAATGCCTCTATGTTACACCAGTAACTACCACAACACCTCCATGTTACACCAGTGACTACCACAATACCTCCATGTTACACCAGTGACCACCACAACAACTCCATGCTACACCAGTAACTACCACAACACCTCCATATTACACCAGTAACTACCACAACACCTCCATGTTACACCAGTAACTACCACAACACCTCCATGTTACACCAGTAACTACCACAACACCTCTGTTACACCAGTAACTACCACAACACCTCCATGTTACACCAGTAACTACCACACCACCTCCATATTACACCAGTAACTACCACAACACCTCCATGTTACACCAGTAACTACCACAACACCTCCATGTTACACCAGTAACTACCCCAACACATCCATGTTACACCAGTAACTACCATAACACTTCCATGTTACACCAGTGACTACCACAACACCTCCATGTTGCACCAGTGACTACCACAACACCTCCATGTTACTCCAGTGACCACCACAGCACCTCCATGTTACACCAGTGACCACCACAACACCTCCATGTTACACCAGTGATCACCACAACACCTCCATGTTACACCAGTGACCACCACAACACCTCCATGCTACACCAGTAACTACCACAACACCTAAATGTTACACCAGTGACTACCACAACACCTCCATGTTACACCAGTAACTACCACAACACCTCCATGTTACACCAGTGACTACCACAACACCTCCATGTTACACCAGTGACCACCACAACACCTCCATGTTACACCAGTGACCACCACAACACCTCCATGTTACACCAGTGACCACCACAACACCTCCATGTTACACCAGTAACTACCACAACACCTCCATGTTACACCAGTGACTACCACAACACCTCCATGTTACACCAGTGACCACCACAACACCTCCATGTTACACCAGTAACTACCACAACACCTCCATGTTACACCAGTGATCACAACACCTCCATGTTACACCAGTGACCACCACAACACCTCCATGTTACACCAGTAACTACCACAACACCTCCATGTTACACTAGTAACCACAACACCTCATTGTGACACCAGTGACCACCACAACACCTCTATGTATCACCAGTAACTACCACAACACCTCCATGTTACACCAGTAACTACCACAACACCTCCATGTTACACCAGTAACTACCACAACACCTCCATGTTACACCAGTGACTACCACAACACCTCCATGTTACACCAGTGACTACCACAACACCTCCATGTTACACCAGTGACCACCACAACACCTCCATGTTACACCAGTGATCACAACACCTCCATGTTACACCAGTAACTACCACAACACCTCCATGTTACACCAGTGACTACCACAACACCTCCATGTTACACCAGTGACTACTACAACGCCTCCATGTTACACCAGTGACAACCACAACACCTCCATGTTACACCAGTGACCACCACAACACCTCCATGTTACACCAGTGACTACCACAACACATCCATGTTACACCAGTGACCACCACAACACCTCCATGCTACACCAGTAACTACCACAACACCTCCATGTTACACCAGTGACTACCACAACACCTCCATGTTACTCCAGTAACTACCACAACACCTCCATGTTACACCAGTGACTACCACAACACCTCCATGTTACACCAGTGACCACCACAACACCTCCATGTTACACCAGTGACCACCACAACACCTCCATGTTACACCAGTGACCACCACAACACCTCCATGTTACACCAGTAACTACCACAACACCTCCATGTTACACCAGTGACTACCACAACACCTCCATGTTACACCAGTGACCACCACAACACCTCCATGTTACACCAGTAACTACCACAACACCTCCATGTTACACCAGTGATCACAACACCTCCATGTTACACCAGTGACCACCACAACACCTCCATGTTACACCAGTAACTACCACAACACCTCCATGTTACACCAGTGATCACAACACCTCCATGTTACACCAGTGACCACAACACCTCCATGTTACACCCGTAACTACCACAACACCTCCATGTTACACCAGTGATCACAACTCCTCCATGTTACACCAGTGACCACCAAAACACCTCCATGTTACACCAGTAACTACCACAACACCTCCATGTTACACCAGTGACTACCACAACACCTCCATGTTACACCAGTGACCACCACAACACCTCCATGTTACACCAGTGACCAACACAACACTTCCATGTTACACCAGTAACTACCACAACACCTCCATGTTACACCAGTGACTACCACAACACCTCCATGTTACACCAGTGACGACCACAATACCTAAATGTTACACCAGTAACTACCACAACACATCCATGTTACACCAGTGAAGACCACAACACTTCCATGTTACACCAGTAACTGCCACAACACCTCCATGTTACACCAGTAACTGCCACAACACCTCCATGTTACACCAGTAACTACCACAACACCTTCATGTTACACCAGTGACTACCACAACACCTCCATGTTACACCAGTGACCACCACAACACCTCCATGTTACACCAGTGACCACCACAACACCTCTATGTTACACCAGTGGCCATCACAACACCTCCATGTTACACCAGTGACCACCACAACACCTCCATGTTACACCAGTGACCACCACAACACCTCCATGTTACACCAGTGACCACCACAACAACTCCATGTTACACAAGTAACTACCACAACACCTCCATGTTACACCAGTAACTATCACAACACCTCCATGTTACACCAGTAACTACCACAACACCTCCATGTTTCACCAGTAACTACCACAACACCTCCATGTTACACCAGTAACTTCCACAACACCTCCATGTTACACAAGTAACTACCACAACACCTCCATGTTATACCAGTAACTACCACAACACCTCCATGTTACACCAGTAACTACCACAACACCTCCATGTTACACCAGTGACCACCACAACACCTCCATGTTACACCAGTAACTACAACAACACATCCATGTTACACCAGTAACTACCATAACACTTCCATGTTACACCAGTAACTACCACAACACCTCCATGTTGCACCAGTGACTACCACAACACCTCCATGTTACACCAGTGACCACAGCACCTCCATGTTACACCAGTGACCACCACAACACCTCCATGTTACACCAGTGACCACCACAACACCTCCATGTTACACCAGTCACCACCACACCTCCATGCTACACCAGTAACTACCACAACACCTCCATGTTACACCAGTGACTACCACAACACCACCATGTTACACCAGTAACTACCACAACACCTCCATGTTACACCAGTGACTACCACAACACCTCCATGTTACACCAGTGACCACCACAACACCTCCATGTTACACCAGTGACCACCACAACACCTCCATGTTACACCAGTAACTACCACAACACCTCCATGTTACACCAGTGACTACCACAACACCTCCATGTTACACCAGTGACCACCACAACACCTCCATGTTACACCAGTAACTACCACAACACCTCCATGTTACACCAGTGATCACAACACCTCCATGTTACACCAGTGATCACAACACCTCCATGTTACACCAGTGACCACCACAACACCTCCATGTTACACCAGTAACTACCACAACACCTCTTTGTTACACCAGTGACCACCACAACACCTCCATGTTACACCAGTGACCACAAAACCTCCATGTTACACCAGTAACTACCACAACACCTCCATGTTACACCAGTAACTACCACAACACCTCCATGTTACACAAGTAACTACCACAACACCTCCATGTTACACCAGTGACTACCACAACACCTCCATGTTACACCAGTGACCACCACAACACCTCCATGTTACACCAGTGACCACCACAACACCTTCATGTTACACCAGTAACTACCACAACACCTCCATGTTACACCAGTAACTACCACAACACCTCCATGTTACACCAGTGACTACCACAACACCTCCATGTTACACCATTTACCACCACAACACCTCCATGTTACACAAGTGACCACAACACCATGTTACCCCAGTGACCACCACAACACCTCCATGTTACACCAGTAACTACCACAACACCTCCATGTTACACTAGTGACCACCACAACACCTCCATGTTACACCAGTGACCACCACAACACCTCCATGTTACACCAGTACCTACCACAACACCTCCATGTTACACCAGTGACCACAACACCTCCATGTTACACCAGTGACCACCACAACACCTCCATGTTACACCAGTGACCACCACAACACCTCCATGTTACACCAGTAACTACCACAACACCTCCATGTTACACCAGTAACTACCACAACACCTCCATGTTACACCAGTAACTACCAAAACTCCTCCATGTTACACCAGTGACTACCACAACACCTCCATGTTACACCAGTGACCACCACAACACCTCCATGTTACACCAGTGACCACCACAACACCTCCATGTTACACCAGTGACCACCACAACACCTCCATGTTACACCAGTGACCACAACACCATGTTACCCCAGTGACCACCACAACACCTCCATGTTACACCAGTAACTACCACAACACCTCCATGTTACACTAGTGACCACCACAACACCTCCATGTTACACCAGTGACCACCACAACACCTCCATGTTACACCAGTAACTACCACAACACCTCCATGTTACACCAGTGACCACAACACCTCCATGTTACACCAGTGACCACCACAACACCTCCATGTTACACCAGTGACCACCACAACACCTCCATGTTACACCAGTAACTACCACAACACCTCCATGTTACACCAGTAACTACCACAACACCTCCATGTTACACCAGTAACTACCACAACACCTCCATGTTACACCAGTGACTACCACAACACCTCCATGTTACACCAGTGACCACCACAACACCTCCATGTTACACCAGTGACCACCACATCACCTCCATGTTACACCAGTGACCACCACAACACCTCCATGTTACACCAATGACCGCCACAACACCTCCATGTTACACCAGTAACTACCACAATGCCTCTATGTTACACCAGTAACTACCACAACACCTCCATGTTACACCAGTGACTACCACAACACCTCCATGTTACACCAGTGACCACCACAATAACTCCATGTTACACCAGTAACTACCACAACACCTCCATATTACACCAGTAACTACCACAACACCTCCATGTTACACCAGTAACTACCACAACACCTCCATGTTACACCAGTAACTACCACAACACCTCTGTTACACCAGTAACTACCACAACACCTCCATGTTACACCAGTAACTACCACACCACCTCCATATTACACCAGTAACTACCACAACACCTCCATGTTACACCAGTAACTACCACAACACCTCCATGTTACACCAGTAACTACCATAACACTTCCATGTTACACCAGTGACTACCACAACACCTCCATGTTGCACCAGTGACTACCACAACACCTCCATGTTACTCCAGTGACCACCACAGCACCTCCATGTTACACCAGTGACCACCACAACACCTCCATGTTACACCAGTGACCACCACAACACCTCCATGTTACACCAGTGACCACCACAACACCTCCATGCTACACCAGTAACTACCACAACACCTCCATGTTACACCAGTGACTACCACAACACCTCCATATTACACCAGTAGCTACCACAACACCTCCATGTTACACCAGTGACTACCACAACACCTCCATGTTGCACCAGTGACCACCACAACACCTCCATGTTACACCAGTGACCACCACAACACCTCCATGTTACGTTGTTAGGTAAGACACATATGCAACAGTTAGGTATCTTTATTTCGAAACGTTTCGCCTACTCAGTAGGCCTTCAGTCGAGTACAGTTGATAGAAGCAGAAGATACTTGAAGACGATGTTCAGTCCATCACCCTTAAAGTTTTGAGGTGGTCAGTCCCTCACTACACCAGTAACTACCACAACACCTCCATGTTACACCAGTAACTACCACAACACCTCCATGTTACACCAGTGACTCCCACAACACCTCCATGTTACACCAGTGACCACCACAACACCTCCATATTACACCAGTAACTACCACAACACCTCCATGTTACACCAGTAACTACCACAACACCTCCATGTTACACCAGTGACTCCCACAACACCTCCATGTTACACCAGTGACCACCACAACACCTCCATGTTACACCAGTAACTACCACAACACCTCCATGTTACACCAGTGATCACAACACCTCCATGTTACACCAGTGACCACCACAACACCTCCATGTTACACCAGTGACCACAACACCTCCATGTTACACCAGTGACCACCACAACACCTCCATGTTACACCATTTATCACCACAACACCTCCATGTTACACCAGTGACCACCACAACACCTCCATGTTACACCAGTGACCACAACACCTCCATGTTACACCAGTGACCACCACAACACCTCCATGTTACACCGGTGACTACCACAACACCTCCATGTTACACCAGTGACCACAACACCTCCATGTTACACCAGTGACCACCACAACACCTCCATGTTACACCAGTGACCACCACAACACCTCCATGTTACACCAGTGACCACAACACCTCCATGTTACACCAGTGACTACCACAACACCTCCATGTTACACCAGTGACCACAACACCTCCATGTTACACCAGTGACCACAACACCTCCATGTTACACCAGTGACCACCACAACACCTCCATGTTACACCAGTGACCACCACAACACTTCCATGTTACACCAGTGACCACCACAACACCTCCATGTTACACCAGTGACTACCACAACACCTCCATGTTACACCAGTAACTACCACAACACCTCCATGTTACACCAGTGACCACCACAACACCTCCATGTTACACCAGTGACCACCACAACATCTCCATGTTACACCAGTGACCACCACAACACCTCCATGTTACACCAGTAACTACCACAACACCTCCATGTTACACCAGTAACTACCACAACACCTCCATGTTACACCAGTAACTACCACAACACCTCCATGTTACACCAGTAACTACCATAACACTTCCATGTTACACCAGTGACTACCACAACACCTCCATGTTGCACCAGTGACTACCACAACACCTCCATGTTACTCCAGTGACCACCACAGCACCTCCATGTTACACCAGTGACCACCACAACACCTCCATGTTACACCAGTGACCACCACAACACCTCCATGTTACACCAGTGACCACCACAACACCTCCATGCTACACCAGTAACTACCACAACACCTCCATGTTACACCAGTGACTACCACAACACCTCCATGTTACACCAGTAGCTACCACAACACCTCCATGTTACACCAGTGACTACCACAACACCTCCATGTTGCACCAGTGACCACCACAACACCTCCATGTTACACCAGTGACCACCACAACACCTCCATGTTACGTTGTTAGGTAAGACACATATGCAACAGTTAGGTATCTTTATTTCGAAACGTTTCGCCTACACAGTAGGCTTCTTCAGTCGAGTACAGGAAAGTTGATAGAAGCAGAAGATACTTGAAGACGATGTAATCAGTCCATCACCCTTAAAGTTTTGAGGTGGTCAGTCCCTCAGTCTGGAGAAGAGCATTGTTCCGTTGTCTGAAACAATATGCTCTTCTCCAGACTGAGGGACTGACCACCTCAAAACTTTAAGGGTGATGGACTGATTACATCGTCTTCAAGTATCTTCTGCTTCTATCAACTTTCCTGTACTCGACTGAAGAAGCCTACTGTGTAGGCGAAACGTGTCGAAATAAAGATACCTAACTGCTGCATATGTGTCTTACCTAACAATCTGTCGGTATTTTATACCATTTTAATGTTCACCTCCATGTTACACCAGTAACTACCACAACACCTCCATATTACACCAGTAACTACCACAACACCTCCATGTTACACCAGTAACTACCACAACACCTCCATGTTACACCAGTGACTCCCACAACACCTCCATGTTACACCAGTGACCACCACAACACCTCCATGTTACACCAGTAACTACCACAACACCTCCATGTTACACCAGTGATCACAACACCTCCATGTTACACCAGTGACCACCACAACACCTCCATGTTACACCAGTGACCACCACAACACCTCCATGTTACACCGGTGACTACCACAACACCTCCATGTTACACCTCCATGTTACACCACCACAACACCTCCATGTTACACCAGTGACCACCACAACACCTCCATGTTACACCAGTGACGACAACACCTCCATGTTACACCAGTGACCACCACAACACCTCCATGTTACACCGGTGACTACCACAACACCTCCATGTTACACCAGTGACCACAACACCTCCATGTTACACCAGTGACCACAACACCTCCATGTTACACCAGTGACTACAACAACACCTCCATGTTACACCAGTGACCACAACACCTCCATGTTACACCAGTGACCACAACACGTCCATGTTACACCAGTGACCACCACAACACCTCCATGTTACACCAGTGACCACCACAACACCTCCATGTTACACCAGTGACCACCACAACACCTCCATGTTACACCAGTGACCACCACAACACCTCCATGTTACACCAGTGACCACAACACCTCCATGTTACACCAGTGACCACCACAACACCTCCATGTTACACCAGTGACCACCACAACACCTCCATGTTACACCAGTGACCACCACAACACCTCCATGTTACACCAGTAACTACCACAACACCTCCATGTTACACCAGTAACTACCACAACACCTCCATGTTTCACCAGTAACTACCACAACACCTCCATGTTACACCAGTAACTACCACAACACCTCCATGTTACACCAGTGACTACCACAACACCTCCATGTTACACCAGTGACTACCACAACACCTCCATGTTACACGAGTGACCACCACAACACCATGTTACACCAGTGACCACCACAACACCTCCATGTTACACCAGTGACCACCACAACACCTCCATGTTACACCAGTGACCACAACACCTTCATGTTACACCAGTGACTACCACAACACCTCCATGTTACACCAGTGACCACCACAACACCTCCATGTTACACCAGTTACCACAACACCTCCATGTTACTCCAGTGACCACCACAACACCTCCATGTTACACCAGTGACCACCACAACACCTCCATGTTACACCAGTGACCACCACAACACCTCCATGTTACACCAGTGACCACAACACCTCCATGTTACACCAGTGACCACCACAACACCTCCATGTTACACCAGTGACCATAACACCTCCGTGTTACACCAGTGACCACCACAACACCTCCATGTTACACCAGTTACCACAACACCTCCATGTTACTCCAGTGACCACCACAACACCTCCATGTTACACCAGTGACCACCACAACACCTCCATGTTACACCAGTGACCACCACAACACCTCCATGTTACACGAGTGACCACAACACCTCCATGTTACACCAGTGACCACCACAACACCTCCATGTTACACCAGTGACCACAACACCTCCATGTTACACCAGTGACCACAACACCTCCATGTTACACCAGTGACCACCACAACACCTCCATGTTACACCAGTGACCACCACAACACCTCCATGTTACACCAGTGACCACAACACCTCCATGTTACATCAGTGACCACAACACCTCCATGTTACACCAGTGACCACCACAACACCTCCATGTTACACCAGTGACCACAACACCTCCATGTTACACCAGTGACCACAACACCTCCATGTTACACCAGTAACTACCACAACACCTCCATGTTACACCAGTGACCACAACACCTCCATGTTACACCAGTGACCACCACAACACCTCCATGTTACACCAGTGACCACAACACCTCCATGTTACACCAGTGACCACAACACCTCCATGTTACACCAGTGACCACCACAACACCTCCATGTTACACCAGTGACCACAACACCTCCATGTTACACCAGTGACCACAACACCTCCATGTTACACCAGTGACCACCACAACACCTCCATGTTACACCAGTGACCACAACACCTCCATGTTACACCAGTGACCACAACACCTCCATGTTACACCAGTGACCACCACAACTCCTCCATGTTACACCAGTGACCACCACAACTCCTCCATGTTACACCAGTGACCACAACACCTCCATGTTACACCAGTGACCACCACAACACCTCCATGTTACACCAGTGACCACAACACCTCCATGTTACACCAGTGACCACAACACCTCCATGTTACACCAGTGACCACAACACCTCCATGTTACACCAGTGACCACAACACCTCCATGTTACACCAGTGACCACCACAACACCTGCATGTTACACCAGTGACCACCACAACACCTCCATGTTACACCAGTAACTACCACAACACCTCCATGTTACACCAGTGACCACAACACCTCCATGTTACACCAGTGACCACAACACCTCCATGTTACACCAGTGACCACCACAACACTTCCATGTTACACCAGTGACCACAACACCTCCATGTTACACCAGTGACCACCACAACACCTCCATGTTACACCAGTAACTACTACAACACCTCCATGTTACACCAGTGACCACAACACCTCCATGTTACACCAGTGACCACCACAACACCTCCATGTTACACCAGTGACCACAACACCTCCATGTTACACCAGTGACCACAACACCTCCATGTTACACCAGTGACCACAACACCTCCATGTTACACCAGTGACCACAACACCTCCATGTTACACCAGTGACCACCACAACACCTCCATGTTACACCAGTGACCACAACACCTCCATGTTACACCAGTGACCACAACACCTCCATGTTACACCAGTGACCACAACACCTCCATGTTACAACAGTGACCACCACAACACCTCCATGTTACACCAGTGACCACCACAACACCTCCATGTTACACCAGTGACCACCACAACACCTCCATGTTACACCAGTGACCACCACAACACCTCCATGTTACACCAGTGACCACCACAACACCTCCATGTTACACCAGTGACCACAACACCTCCATGTTACACCAGTGACCACCACAACACCTCCATGTTACACCAGTGACCACCACAACACCTCCATGTTACACCAGTGACCACCACAACACCTCCATGTTACACCAGTGACCACCACAACACCTCCATGTTACACCAGTGACCACCACAACACCTCCATGTTACACCAGTGACCACCACAACACCTCCATGTTACACCAGTGACCACAACACCTCCATGTTACACCAGTGACCACCACAACACCTCCATGTTACACCAGTGACCACCACAACACCTCCATGTTACACCAGTGACCACCACAACACCTCCATGTTACATCAGTGACCACCACAACACCTCCATGTTACACCAGTGACCACCACAACACCTCCATGTTACACCAGTGACCACCACAACACCTCCATGTTACACCAGTGACCACAACACCTCCATGTTACACCAGTGACCACCACAACACCTCCATGTTACACCAGTGACCACAACACCTCCATGTTAGCTTGAAAGTTTTCAGTAATAGTTTAATTGCAAATTATTTAATTGTTATTTTTTCAAAGGAAATTTTATTATTGGTTTTTCTAATTTGTGAGATTGAAGCAGAATGTAGTTTTAAATAGATGAATGAAGGTTTGTATCCACTCAGTGTCAGCTTTGCTTAATGAAGCGTTAAAAGTTTTTTGTGATGTCCTTTAGATACAAAGCTTTTTCTTAGAGTTTTTCGTGTATACACAACTTTTTAAAAGAATACTGTGTCTATGCACAATATTTTGTTAGTCTTTTGTGTATATGCAAAATTTTGTCGGAGTCTTGTGGCGACGAATTCTTTGTTAAACTAATGAAAACGGATTATTTTTCTATGTCACTCTTTAAAAACACAGTAAAGTGTAATAGATAAGCATTTTATTGTCGAGTTCCTTAATCCTGAGTCGTTAAAGTAATTGTTATCACCTTCATTTATTCTCTGGTCTCCCTCCCACCCACTTTATACAGGAGTGTAAAAAGTAACTGCACAACTAACGCCGACGCTTTCGGTTTTTATTAAGTGAGAGATATTTCTTAATTTACATGTATATTCACAATTGTTTTTCTCGCTGTATATACACTGCCTTTTGGTGTATATAAATACTCTTGGGGACGTTTCTATGTTTATATACATAAACATTCTCAGTGTATGTACTGTTTCCCGACGTTATCGAGTTCAGTTTACTATATATTAATAAATATTGAAACTCTAATTGTTTATTTGCTGTAAATTAATCGTATGAATTCATTCATACAAGTTAAGAGATAAATATTATGACATAATCCTTAGATCCTGACACAATTTTTTTTTCAGTCTAACCTTGTTTATATATATATATATATATATATATATATATATATATATATATATATATATATATATATATATATATATATATATTATTGAGAGCAAATCTTGTGCATATATAATACATATATATAGTATAACACTGTTGAGAACAATAAATACATACATAAATTATCACACACACACACGTTTTTGGACACAGGAGAAGAAACCCGTCACAGACAAAACAAAAAAGAAAGACCATCAAACACACTACATCACTCAAGCCACCTCTCAGTATATATAAGAAAAACACTTGAAATTATCACGTCTCACTTCTACATCAGTGTAACTTACAGCTGACAAAAGAAAACAAACATACTCATGTAGGTGTAAGTACAAAAAATATACAAAAAATTTCTTGTAAAAGAAACGCACATTCCTAATAAAAAAAAAACCCTTTCTTGAGAGTTTATTGGTTGGTATTCTGTGATGCTGACCTTGTACTTCCCACTTCCCTCTCTCATGGTGCACTTGAACAATCAAGGTGCAAGCTCGTAAGCTCTACTTGTTGTCACCAGACACAACAGAGGGGAAAATATGGGTAACGAATTGAGGCATCTGTGGAGACAATTTTATCCATGGAAGCACAAAGAGGAATGTACCAGAGTATAGTGGTATTAATTAACACTCTTATATATGTGTGAAGCAATGCCTGGTGCGAATATGAAGAGAATTCGTAATTTGGAGATTAGGGGGAGGTACGGGGTTCCTAAAACTATTATTCAGAAGGGTGAGGAGGGGTTATTGAGGTTTGCACATTTAAAGAGGAAAACTCGGATGACTTGAAGGGCGGATAAATCTGTAATAGAAGAAAGAAGGGATAAGGGTTGTCATAGGAAACGTTGAAGGGAGAGTGCACCTAAGAAGTGTAGAAGATATTTTGATATGTAAGGGATTGGACATCCAACAGGTTTGCGTGAGACTGTTAGTAGTAGAGGCAAATAGCTTTTATTATCTGCCGTGGTGTTGGGATGTGAGCAAGGTAACATTTATAAAGAGATTCAAGAAAACCGGTTAACCGGATTTGAGTCCTGCACTCTGAAGGAGGGATGGATATATAGCAATTTGAAGGGGCATCTGAGCTGTAATATCGGCATGCCTCTAAAGAGACAGTGATTGTGAAAGTGTTTCTTCTTTTTCGGGGTCACCCTGCCTCTCGGTAGGAGAGAGGCTGAAAGATATTTTGCTAAATGTGAGCCAGTGATAATGTACAACCAGTTAGAAAGAGGACATCTGTAAATTACCAGGTAATAAGGTTGAAGAAGGAAGAAAGGAAGCTTGCTAGGAACGACCAGGAAGTCTGTGAGCAGCTGAACAAAAAATTTAGGGAAGTATTTACATGGAATTAGGAACAATACTAGAGAGTCAGAGGGGTAGAGTGCAATAACGAATACCGGACACAGTATAAACAACAGGAGAAGTTAAGAAATTAAGCGAGCTAGTTACCTCAAAAGCAATAGGACCAGACAACATCCCTCCATGAGTTTTGAGATAGGGAGCAAAGGAACTCTTCAGTAAGTCATTTGAAACAGGACACCTGCTAGAGGTTTTGAAAACATTGAATATAGTCCAAGTGGAAAGGTGCAGATTCATAAAATCATCTAGCACAGTTCTCGAAATGGTAAATCTTGACTAACAAATCTTCTAGAGTTCTATTACAAGGTATGTAACCAGGAGAGAGGATTGGTGGATTCTGTATTTTTGGAGTGAGAGAAGGCGTTCGATACTTCAACCCAGAACAGACTAGGAGAAAAACTAGAGGAGCAGGCAGGAATAACAGACAAAGCACCGCAGTGAATCAAGAAAAATTTAACGGGAAGGAAATAGCGAGTAATTGTCATAGAGGAGTTGTTGTAATGGGAAAGTGTTGGGAGTTGGTTTCCATGAGGGTCAGTACTTGTACCACTAATGTTTCTTGTGTATGTAAACAATATGAGAGAAGAAATCGAGTCAGAGATGCCCGATGACCCTATGATACAGTATTTTAGAATTAATAATTGGGTTTCTGCATTACAAACTGAGCCGTTTGCCATACTTGTTCCTCTCAAGCTTGTAGAAACTACTGCCACACACAGTTTAATTGTAAACGTATTCTCTTTCCTCATTACTTGCTCTAAATAGCATGAGACCTGAATGTAGCATACTTGTGTGTGAAACTAGTTACAGATACACACAGTTTTTTATGGAAGATATTACAGGTACTTTTGACAATTCTTTCTCGCATAGGCTTTCAGAAAAGAACTAGCAAGCGAGTTTGAAGAAAGCTCTGCAGTACAGATAGGAACTAGCAGATTCATTATCCATCATAATGAAATGTGTCAAGTTAAACATATCTGTGGAGGAAGTAACAAGGTCAGTAAATTGCAAGATGACGTTACTGCTACACTAAGGCTAAGCTATAAATATCTCGAACAGTACTATTTGTATGGAAGTGTCCATGACATAAAATGTAAAGGGTATGGAGAGGACACGGCCATACAGTGGAACATAATATCTTTGAGTGTCCAGACATCCAACCTTTCAGAGTCGTTGTCATTCAAACCTTACAAGATATGGCAGAACACCGCACTGTTAAGGATGAGATATCTGAAATCTCGAGGTTGTATTCACATTTTGCATCGACTAGATGAATGAACTGTTTTTATAGAGGTGATTGAAACCCGGTTATGACTAATGATTTTTTAGTAATAAGATAAAAAAATGAGATTGTATTCCAAACTATATTGTATTCATCAACTATATGAAGTAGTAATTGAAAAATATGGAATAACTAATAGCTCTTTCAAGTGATGCAGCATTGCCCACTGGGGTCTAATAAAGACCCATTATGACCTCTGTAATCCTGTTTAATATTTTTTGCGGCACCACTCACAGGATGAGCTGCGGATGCGCAATAAACTAACCTCTCAAGCAGCATAAGGTGACCCTACTCGCAGATGATGCGAAATTAATGAAGTGAATACAAATAGTAGACCAGGAAGGAGTACAAATGGATCTGGAGAAGCTGCAGGATTGGTCTGACAAGTTGCCATTAGAATTTAGCCCTTGTAAATTCGAAGTAATGAAAATTGGGTAAGGACAAAGACGACCAGAAACAAAGACTTCCAGGAATTTCACCTGAAATTCACATTAACTGAATAAACACTGCAACGGCGAAAAGCTGGCAAATTAAAGGGTAACGTTAAGGAGTCTCAATAAAAAGGCATTCATTACCATATGAACGGTATAAATAAGCCCCATATTGGAGTACGCAGTGCCAGTAGGGAACCCGCATAAAATAAATGATGTAAAGAAGATTGGAAAAATGAAACGCTTTACAAAGGAACTAGTCCCAGATCAGACGAGTAGGAGCTAAGAAAGAAGGTTAGAGAAGTGAAATCTAACGACCTTAGAAGACAGAAGGATCAGAGGTAACATGATTACAACATACTAAGGGCAGTAGACAGAGTGGACAGGGCGAGCCTGTTTGATAGGCTCGTCTCATGTATACAAGGGCTCAGCTGGAAGTTGTAAACATAGATGAATCATAAGAATGTTAAAAGGATTAGGAAGTGGAATGACCTAGATAGCAGAGTGGTAGAGGCGGGATCCATACACAGTTTTAGAAAAAGGCATGATAGAGCTCACGCAGCCAGGAGAGAGTAAATCCAGTAGCGGCCAGAGGAGATGCAGGGTCACGAGCTGAGAATCGATCCCTGCAACCACAATAAGGCGAGTACAGAAATTCTGTATCGCGTTCGTGATACAGAATTTCTCTCTCTCTCTCTCTCTCTCTCTCTCTCTCTCTCTCTCTCTCTCTCTCTCTCTCTCTCTCTCTCTCTCTCTCTCTCTCTCCAAAATTATCATAGATGATTTGAAAGGAACAAGAGAGTAAGATACAGAAAATCATTCACAGCTGGAGAGGGGAGGGAGAAAGGGAACAGTGAAGGTAAAAAATATGTCACTTAGATGCATCGTAAAGTTAATGAACCAAATGGGGAAACAGTTGGGATCAAAACGAAATTTGCTTTGAGTATTGCGTCAAGATACTAGAGGAGGTGGAAAGATGGGTACTTTGAGAAGACATCGGCAAGTAAGAAAATTTAAGAAAATTAAATCAAAAGTGAAGATGCAAGAAGGAGAGAGAAGAACCATTAAAATCAAATAATGATGCTAAGGCAAAGGAGAGAGTCTAAGTAATGAATCAGAGAGAGATAAGGAAAGGTATAACATGAGAAAGCGAAGAAGGTAGGTATAACATGAGAAGCGAAGAAGGTAGACAATCAACACATGCTCATCAAGTCAGTAGGAGGGAGTAGAAACAGCAAAAAGATCCTGAGGAAACGGAGGTAGTGTAGGCAGCCCTTTTAGGGCGGGGCAGATGGCAGACCAGAGGCCTAGCTTCTCCCTACGAGCCCCGTGAGGGCGGGGAATGTGGCTAGGCCTGGGGACAGTTGGTCCCAAAGATGAGGGGGTACTTGTACCTCCTCCTATGGGAGACTTAAGTCTCGAGACTCCCCAGATAGGGAGCCAAGGCCGGGTCACCACTACTTGGAAAAGACCCGGGCCGGGAGAGTACCGGCGAATAAAAAAAAAAAAAAAAAAAAACACTTCGATGAGACAAGAAGAGGAAAACACAAGACATGGAGCTATCATGGTGTTTGACTTAAATGAAAAGAAAGATCCCAAGAAAAAATGAAAGCAACGGAGGCAAGGAAAATGCTTTTTTATGGATAGGAGCATAGGTAGAGAAGACAACCACATAACCATTAAAGAAGTACTTATTCATAAAAACACACACAAGCACAAGGTTTTGACTGGAAAAAGCTAGAGCCACATGGAGGTCCTGAAACATGGAGAGCCAAGATGATGGATGTGGCACTAGAAAAACTTCATGCTTCACCATGTTTGGGTTACTGCCAGAGAGTAAAGTGAGGATGAACCAGTAAGACTGGACCTAGTCTTCACCTTGAGTAGCTCAGACATCGAGGACATCACATACGAAATCCCCTTGGAGCTAGTGATCACGGGGTTCTGAGCTTTGAATACATAGTTGAGTTACAAGTGGAGAGGGTAGCAGAAATAGGATGGGAAAAGCCAAACTACAAAAGGGGGGACTACACAGGCATGGGGAACTTCCTGCAAGACGTTCAGTGGGAAAGAAAATTGGTGGTAAGATCAGTAAACGAAATGGACTACGTGACAACAACATGCAAGGAAGCAGAGAAGTTTGTTCCCAAGAGCAACATAAACAATGGGAAGACCAGAACGAGCCCCTGGTTCACCCAAAAGTGTAGGGAGACAAAAGTTAAGTGCACGAGAGAATGAAAAAGTACAGAAGACAAAGGACCCAGGAAAATAAAGAGATTAGTCGAAGAGCCAGAAACGAATATGCACAGATAAAGAGGGAGGCTCAGCGACAATACGAAAACGACATAGCATCGAAAGTCAAGTCTGACCTGAAGTTGATGTATAGCCACATCAGGAGGAAAACAACAGTCAAGGACTGAGGAAGGAAGGAAGGTGGGGAGCACACAAGAAACGACCAACAGGAGGGACTCCAGGAATTCAGAATTGGGAGGTACACCAACGAGTGGTGGATGAAATACACACAACCGAGAAGGTGGTAAAGAAGCTGCTATGTGAACTTGATCCCTCAAAAGCTGTGGGACCGGACATCTCTCCGTGGGTCCTTAGAGAGGGAGCAGAGATGCTGTGTGTGCCACTAACAAAAATCTTCAGCACATCCATTGAAACTGGGCAACTACCTGTGGTATGGAAGATGGAAAATGTAGTCCCAATTTTTAAGAAAGGAGACAGACACAAGGCATTAAACTACAGACCAGTGTCACTGACGTGTATAGTATGCAAAGTCATAGAGAACATTATCAGAAAGAGAATGGTAGAGGACCTAGAAAGGAACAAGCTTATAAATGACAACCAGCACGGTTTCAGGGATGGGAATTCCTGTATCACAAACCTACTCGAGTTTTATGACAAGGAAACAGAAGTAAGACACGAGAGAGAGCGGTGGGTAGATTTGATTTTCTTGGACTGCAAGAAGGCACTCGACACAGTTCCTCACAAGAGGTTAGTCCAAAAGCTAGAGGATCAGGCATGCATAACAGGAAAGGCACTGCAATGGATCAGAGAATATCTGACAGGAAGGCAACGGGTCATGGTACGTGACGAGTGGAGTTCCACAGGGGTCAGTCCTAGGACCAGTACTCTTTTTGGTATATGTGAATGACATGACGGAAGGGATAGACTCAGAAATATCCCTGTTTACTGATTATGAGAAGTTAATGGGGAGAATTAAATAGGATGGGGATCCGGCAGGACTCCAAAGGGACCTGGACAGGCTGCAAGCCTGGTCCAGAAACTAGCTCCTGGAATTTAACCTTACCAAATGCAAAGTCATGACGATTGGGGAAGGGCAAAGAAGACCGCGGATATAGTATAGGCTAGGTAGCCAAGACTGCAAAACTCACTCAAGCAAAAGGATCAACAGGTACATACCAGGGAAATAATGAGGCTTTGTGAAAAGTACTCTTTAAACCAACAGGTAACTGATCCCACTAGAAATGAAAATACCCTGGATTTGATATTCACAAACAACGAGGAACTTGATCAGAGACATAACAGTTTCCAAAACTATTTACTCTGATCATAACATCATAGAGGTTCAAACTAGTATTAACTCAGGGGTAGGAAACTGCATCGCTAAAGTTAGAGACGGGATGTTCAGTAAGTTTAATTTTAACAACCATAGAATTAACTGGGAAAAAATAAACCAAGAGCTATCAGACATACCCTGGGAATCAGACATGAGCACCCTAAATCCCCACCAGTGCCTAGAGAAGCTGAATACAGAAGCATACAAAGTATGTATGAAACATGTACCATTGAGGAAACCCAGAGGAAGATCAGATATAGAGAGAGAGCGTAGGAGATGGTACAGAAGAAAACGGGTTACTGAACTGCTTAAAAACACAAATATGCTACAACAGAGGAAAGATAGACTTAGCAGAGAGATCACTGAATTAGAGCAAAAACTTAAGATGTCATACCTCACAGAAGAAGTACAAAGGGAACAAAAGGCCATACAGGATATTGTAAGAAACCCAAAATATTTATATTCCTACGCAAAATCCAAGCTAAGACCTACCTGTAGAACTGGACCACTACTGAGAGGAGACTCATATACTGACGATGAACAGGAAATGAGTGAAATTCTAAAAGAACAGTATGAGTCGATGTTCAGCAACCCACTAAATGACAGCAAGGTAGAAAATGCAGAAATATTTTTCACTCCAGAAGAAGGCCGCACAGACCAACTAACTGACATTAGTACAAATCCCATAGATTTCGAAAAAGAAATGGAAAACATGCCCACTCACTCAGCACCTGGACCAGATTTATAAAGAAGTGCAAAGTACCACTAGCACGAGCCCTCAGTATTCTTTGGAGAAAGAGCTTAGATCTAGGTGAAATACCGGAGGCCTTAAAGGGTGCAGACATAGCTCCTTTGTACAAGGGAGGCAGTAGAGCACTAGCTAAAAATTACAGACCAGTAGCCCTAACCTCTCACATCATAAAAATCTTCGAAAGAGTGATGAGACGGCAGGTTACAAATTTCCTGGACCAGCACAACCAACATAACCCGAACCAGCAAGGTTTTAGAGCTGGACGATCATGTCTGTCAGAGCTGCTGAACCATTATGACAGAATTACGGAGGCACTGGAAGACGACAAAAACGCAGATGTGATTTACACAGATTTTGCAAAGGCGTTTGACAAATGTGATCATGGAGTGATAGCGCACAAAAATGAAGGCCATGGGCATTACGGGGAAGGTAGGCAGATGGATTTTCGGTTTCCTAACACACAGAACACAAAAAGTAGTAATGAACAGAGCAAGATCCAGCATCAGCGAGGTCAAAAGCTCAGTGCCTCAAGGCACTGTCCTGGCACCTCTGCTGTTCCTCATCTTCATAGCAGACATAGACAAAAACACCCGGCACACTTTTGTATCATCATTTGCAGATGACACTAAAATAAGCATGAAAGTCAGTACGATAGAGGACACTGAAAAAGTACAGGAAGACATAAACAGGGTTTTCCAGTGGGCAGTGGAAAACAACATGACGTTCAATGGTGATAAGTTCCAGCTGCTTAGGTATGGAAAGAATGAAGAACTCAAAAAGAGCATTATAT
The DNA here is from genome assembly GCF_038502225.1 of Cherax quadricarinatus. Classification (NCBI taxonomy): domain Eukaryota; kingdom Metazoa; phylum Arthropoda; class Malacostraca; order Decapoda; family Parastacidae; genus Cherax; species Cherax quadricarinatus. The sequence continues at coordinate 35,010,007 of NC_091296.1, read as the reverse complement.
ACAAAACTCAAGAGGGTCACCAAATAGAACGTAAGGAACACGTAAAAGACCTATAAACAATTATGTCAGCGGACCTTTCATTTAAAGACCATAACAAGACAAAGATCACGACAGCCAGGAAGATGACTGGGTGGGTATTGAGAACTTTCAAAACAAGGGAAACAATGCCGATGGTGACACACTTCAAATCGCTAGTGCTCCCTCACTTAGAATATTGCTCAGCGCTGACGGCCCCGTTCAGGGCAGGAGAAATATCGGAGCTGGAACAAATACAGAGATCGTTTACGGCTCACATTGAGCCAGTAAAGCACCTAAACTACTGGGAACGCCTGCAAGTCTTGAACATATACTCATTGGAGCGAAGGAGAGAGAGGTACATGATAATATATACCTGGAACGTACTCGAGGGCTTGGTCCCAAATCTGCACACTGCCATAACAACATACTGGAGTGAGAGATATGGGAGGAAGTGTAAAATAAACCCAGTGAGGAGCAGGGGTGCGGTGGGGACAATAAGGGGACACTGTATCAACATCCGGGGTCCTAGATTTTTCAACATCTTACCAGAAGATATCAGAAACACTGCTGGAACAAGTGTTGAAGCCTCCAGCAGCAACAGCCTGGTTAACCAGGCGAGCATCAGACGAGCCTGGCCCATGGCCAGGTATATATCTAAGGTAAGAGGTATGATAAAGCTCATGAGCAGGGAGAGAGTGACTTGACTTAGTATCTACCAGTGAAGAGGCGGGGCCAGGAGCTATGACCCGACCCCTGCAACCACATATAGGTAAGTACACGCAAGCACGCGCGAATGTGAATGCACGTACACTTGTCAGGGCACCAATAGATGCGAAGCCTTGTAATTAATACAAGTGGTAAGAGTGCGACTGTGTGCCAGAAATATTGTCCTCAGAATAATGGCAAACAAAATATAATACATACATTGTCTTAACGCAATTTCCCCTGGGGAAATAACACATGCTATTTATGATAAGAGTCTCACAACTCAGGAGCTACTTGTCTTCTGATGCTTTCAGGCTACACACATTTATATTTGACAGCAACATATAGCAGGATTTCATGGTGGTGGTGTTTTATTGGTCAGGAAACAATTTCTCCTGGCACGGTTTTTAATCAGATGAGCCGTTCAGTACTTTAACATTCATGTCCTACCCAGACTGGGTTTTTACTCAATTTAAATATGAGTAGATCTCTACATATTGATGTATTCCAAGACGATACCTTAACGGGAATTCAAACTTTTTTCAATATATGTCAACAATAAAAATATGCAAGGAATAGTACTGATAATATCTGACGTAAAGAAAGGTTGAATAAAAGTAGCAAGTAATTTGTGTTGGAGACAGCATTATAGATTTAGGGTAGGCTTGGTGTATCTCAGCTCAACCCTTCCTTTCCTCCCTGCCTCCCTCGCTCCCTCCCCCCAGTCTCTCTCTCTCTCTCTCTCTCTCTCTCTCTCTCACTCTCGGTTGGTATCGGACATTTTGGCGGTATTGGTTAAAAAACAGTCGATACTTTTAAAATGTCAATATTACATGTGTGCTTAAAAATATCAACATTACATGTGTGCTTTAAAATATCAACATTTACACACTACATCATGATTGTGAATCAGAATCTCTGTCTCTGTCTCTCTCTGTCTCTCTCTCTCTCTCTCTCTCTCTCTCTCTCTCTCTCTCTCTCTCTCTCTCTCTCTCTCTCTCTCTCTCTCTCTCTCTCTCTCTCTCTCTCTCTCCCTCTCTCTCTCTCCCTCTCCCTCTCTCTCCCTTACACACACACACACACACACACACACACTAACTGCGAAAAGAAATGAAAACAGAATCTGCTGTTTTATGGGCGTTTGTGTTTAACGAGGGGAAGCTTACTTATTTTTCGGAACATTTTTTAGAAACATTTTAGCTTGTTTTATCACAAATTTTCGTTTATTTCTCGAGAACGTTTTATTCACTCGGCATCAAGATGTCAGTGTTTGTTCGATGCACAACATTGCTATATAGGCCATTCCCATATTTTTGCTTTTGTGTAGTTATTGCCAACCTTATCCTCGAAATAATATAGTATGTATTATTTTGCCTTGTGGCATTATTTTCTCCTTGATGCTGGTGATTGGCTCCTGAAGGAACTGGACTTATATTCTCCTTGCTTGAATCGAATCTAAAAGTGGCTGAGCAGCAGTCTGAGAATGACATAATAGCGAACTCCAAGATGAGCCAAAACTACCTCACGGCCATATCAGAAATGAGAAGAAGTAGAAGACAAGGTAATTCGACTCAAGAAGGGAGAAGGGTAACTCACTTGTAACAGTCTTTGAAGTATTGGACAAATGATTTAAAGAGGTATTGTCAGTGGAAACAGGTAATAACATGAGGCCTAGAGCAACGGCATTGGCAATGGGGCCTGAGAAGGTGTCCCTGTAGTGTCTATGAGAGAGAGCAGAATCACTTTGTGAAACACTAGGTAGGATCTACAACTACTCAGTTGACGCTGGACAAATGCCAGATATCTGGAAAACAGCGAATACGGTCCCAGTATTTAAGACAGGAATCATTCCGCTAAAGGCCAGTATCACAGACGTGCATGTCATGTAAGTTAATGGTGACGATAATAATGAGTGGTAAAACACCTAAAAGGAAGTGATTTCATAAGCAGTAATCAGCACGGGTTTAGAGATGACAGCTCTTGTCCTACTAACTTGTAGAAATACGTATATGAAAGTGACTGCGAGGAGGCATTTAATACCGTACGTTATAAGAGGCTAGGGCAAAGTCTTCGTGCATACAGGAATAACAAGGAATGTACCCTTGTGGATGAAAGAGTGCCTAGCGGAAGGAAAAGAGTGACTGTCCGAGAAGAGATGTCAGAATGGAGCAGATGTATCTCTGTTAGCTGAAGCTGTAAAACCAATAAGAAATATTATAAATAGTGAGGACAAGATTGAGGTTACAGATGGATCTAGACAAACTACTAGATTGGTCAGATAAATGGTTACGTGAATTCATCCCAACAAGATGCACTTTTATGAAGATTCGAGGATGAAGACGACCCGACACAGAGTACAGAGTTACGGGACAGAGACCGAAGACATTCAGAGAGAAGACCTAGGGGTGAGCACAGTGACGAGGATATCGGTGCACGTTCACATAAACTGAGTAGCATATCCCGTCAGTTCTCGTCAGGAATATCAACATATTCAATTAAGACTCTGTGCAACATACGTCAGGTCCATCTTAGAATACGCAGTATCAACATGGAACCCACACCTGATAAAGGATGTTCAGAAACTGGAGAAAGTACAGAGACTGGTCCCTGAGTTAAAGGGTATGAGCGATGAGGAAAGGCTAGTGGAACTGGCCCCCATGACATTAGAGGAAAGCTAAACAAATAGAGACATGAAAGCAGCATACAAAATAATTATGAGAATTGATAGGGCAGACAGGGTTAGATTGAGAGGCAAGAAAGAGGTATATGAGGGTCATAGTTGGAAGTTGAAGCTGTATATGAGTCATAGGGATATCAGGAAGTGCTATTTTAGCGTCAGGGTTTTCGTGAAGACGGGGCGGAGACAGGCCTAATACATAGTTTTAAGAACATGTACAACAGGACCCACGAGGCTTGGGTGAGGCCATCTGGCAAATACCACGATGAGAGGCAGGGCCATATATATGTATACGTACATATAGGTAGGTACAATACACTAGCAGAGACTTCTTTTAGAATACTGTTGTCCATAGAGTGATGCTAATTTATATTGAACTATATTTGCGTATAATTACCTGGCAGTAACGACATTACGGGTTATTAACATCCAAAAACAAGGATCTTTATCATGAAATTTCGGGGGATTATTTGCACGTGCACGGTAAAATAGGTGAACAGATTAGGTTAGGTAAGGTTTGTCAGGAAACAGGACAAATGTTCCCTGACGCGGATCTTAGCTTTATGTGACGTGCAGCTGGAGCTTTTGGTCATCTGACCGGGGCCTTCCACTGGACAGATTGGGGCCCTATTGTGACCGTATTCACTGTACTTACCATTGTTTACATTATTTACTAGTCAGTGAGACATCCAGGAAAAATTTTAAATATCAATAAAAACGATATCTATACCGAGATTAGTGAATTAATATATCTAAAATAATTTACGTTGAGAAAAATAAAGTATTCTATTAGTTTTGCTACAACGTCTTTGAAATTTAGAGAGATATATATAAATATGAGCTAACCTTCTCTTGTATGAATTATAAATGTGATAAATTAGATAGGAAATACATATCGACAGAGAATTTTAATAAACGTGTTTTGGAAAGGATTCCAATATGGGCCTAAAGTTGGCCCATGGAATAAAAAGTTTTAATGATGAGGTCCACTTAGCGAGTCAGCAGTAATAAACGCAACCAATTTTTCACTCAGCACTTTTCAAAGGGCGGTCAATTTCCTTGTTAACTCGATGAAAAAAAAGTTGTGCTCAAAGCCGTGGATGATAATTATCTCGCATTGATAACCCACAAAAAAGGTGATGAGGGGTATTAGTTTGTCCTACATTTATAAAAGGCTAGTTAGCCTACCTATTCTTAACGCTGTTCTAGTAATGGTTCGTGTACAGCGATAAGCCATTTCAGTTACGTTATTTACTGGCTTACATTTATATATGCATGTATATATGTATATAATGTTTTCTCCTCATTGGGTTGTAATTTTTCTTGTATTTTATTGTTTTATAAAAATACTTCATATGATGTTATTGTATATCTTAGTGTTTCATCTGTGCGACCTCAACATTCGTATTTCTTAATTACGTAATGCATTATATATTGGGTGTGTTTTCTTATATTTTGTAAGTTTCGTGAGTGTGTGCTCCTTACTGCTGGCTTTTATTCCACTTTACATCTAACGTTTATTATAAATAATTTACCACTACTCCATGAATTTAATTGTTTGCCGGCATTACAATAGTTTGTCACCCTTACACATTTATGTGAATTTACAATAGTATAATCTGTGCGTGTGTGGATTTGCGGTGTGTGTTAGTTACCATTTTCTCCTAGGCACATGTCGATTAGACATTAGGCCGTGTGTGTGTGTGTGTGTGTGTGTGTGTGTGTGTGTGTGTGTGTGTGTGTGAGTGTGGGTGGGTCTGTGTACTCACCTAGTTGTACTCAACTAGTTGAGGTTCCAGGAGTCGAGTCCAAGCTCCTGGCCCCGCCTCTTCACTGGTCGCTACTAGGTCACTCTCCCTGTACCGTGAGCTTTATCATACCTCTGCTTAAAGCTATGTATGGATCCTGCCTCCACTATTTCGCTTCCCAAACTATTCCACTTCCTGACTACTCTGTGGCTAAAGAAATACTTCCTAACATCCCTGTGATTCATCTGTGTCTTCAACTTCCAACTGTGTCCCTTTGTTACTGTGACCATTCTCTGGAACATCCTCTCTTTGTCCACCTTGTCAATTCCTCTCAGTATTTTGTATGTCGTTATCATGTCCTCCCTATCTCCTGTCCTCCAGTGTCGTCAGGTTGATTTCCCTTAACCTCTCCTCGTAGGACCTCTTAGCTCTGGGACTAGTCTTGTTGCAAACCTTTGCACTTTCTCTAGTTTCTTTACGTGCTTGGCTAGGTGTGGGTTCCAAACTGGTGCCGCATACTCCAATATGGGCCTAACGTACACGGTGTACAGGGTCCTGAACGATTCCTTAGTAAGATGTCGGAATGCTGTTCTGAGGCTTGCTAAGCGCCCATATGTTGCAGCCGTTATTTGGTTGATGTGCGCTTCAGGAGATGTGCCTGGTGTTATACTCACCCCAAGATCTTTTTCCTTCAGTGAAGTTTGTAGTCTCTGGCCCCCTAGACTGCACTCCGTCTGCGGTCTTCTTTGTCCTTCCCCAATCTTCATAGCTTTGCACTTGGTGGGATTGAACTCCAGGAGCCAATTGCTGGACCAGGTCTGCAGCCTGTCCAGATCCCTTTGTAGTTCTGCCTGGTCTTCGATCGAATGAATTCTTCTCATCAACTTCACGTCATCTGCAAACAAGGACACCTCGGAGTCTATTCCTTCCGTCATGTCGTTCACAAATACCAGAAATAGCACTGGTCCTAGGACTGACCCCTGTGGGACCCCGCTGGTCACAGGTGTCCACTCTGACACTCGCCACGTACCATGACTCGCTGCTGTCTTCCTGACAAGTATTTCCTGATCCATTGTAGTGCCTTCCCTGTTATCCCTGCTTGGTCCTCCAGTTTTTGCACTAATCTCTTGTGTGGAACTGTGTCAAACGCCTTCTTGCAGTCCAAGAAAATGCAATCCACCCACCCCTCTCTCTCTTGTCTTACTGCTGTCACCATGTCATAGAACTCCAGTAGGTTTGTGACACAGGATTTCCCGTCTCTGAAACCATGTTGGCTGCTGTTGATGAGATCATTCCTTTCTAGGTGTTCCACCACTCTTCTCCTGTGTGTGTGTGTGTATGTGTATGTGTGTGGGTGTGCGTGTGTGTGTGTGTGTGTGCGTACGTGTGTGCGTGTGTGCGTGTGTGCGTGTGTGTGCGTGTGTGTGCGTGCGTGTGTGTGCGTGTGTGTGTGTGTGTGTGTGTGTGTGTGTGTGTGTGTGTGTGTGTGTGTGTGTGTGTGTGCGCGCGTGTGTGTGTGTGTGTGTGAATGTGTGTAAATATATTCACGCCCACACGTACTTCCTCTCTGGATAAGTCCCAGAAGCTATAATAAGCGCTCATTACGTGAAGGTGAAAACAGCTTTGCCAGCGTTACAGGCGGCGGTGTCGTGCGTGTGAAGGTGTGTGGGGGGGGGAGGTAAGAGGGTGTGGCGTAGATTTGGATGTCCGGACGTGTAAGATTTTTTATATTTCTTCTGCAACAAAATTAGTTACACTTGCACTATGCGGTTTACCTTTTCTATTCTGTAGAAGAGTTAAATGGTACTAACATTTTTTTCTCAATCAGATTTCCTCACACTGGATGGGTTGCATCCTTAAGGTAATACAAAATTTCAACTTGAGGAAGGAGACTTTGGTAGGGCAAAGTGGACTTTAAGTACTCCATTATGGGTTCAGTAGGTACGCCCGCTGCGAAGGTTTAAGGTGGGATGAGTTGGGCTAAAGAGAAGATTGGGTGAAGACAGGAGAGTGATTAAGGAAGGACAGGAGAAACAGACTGAAGAATGAAGAATTCACACTGCCGATCTGTGTATGTAATGAACATATAGTAATGGTTCATTCACTTTGTGTGTGTGTGTGTGTGTGTGTGTGTGTGTGTGTGTGTGTACTCACCTAATTGTGGTTGCAGGGGTCGATTCATAGTTCCTGGCCCCGCCTCTTCACTGATTGCTACTGGGTCCTCTCTCTGCTCCATGAGCTTTATCAAACTCTGCCCAATAAAGAGTTAAAACTATGTATGGTTCCCGCCTCCACTACGTCACTTTCTAGGCTATTCCACTTCCTGACAACTCTATGACGAAGAAATACTTCCCTAACATCCCTTTGACTCATCTGGGTCTTCAACTTCCAATTGTGACCTCTTGTTTCTGTGTCCCATCTCAGGAACATCCTGTCTTTGTCCACTTTGTCTATTCCGCGCAGTATTTTATATGTCGTTATCATGTCTCCTCTGACCCTCCTGTCCTCCAGTGTTGTCAGGCCAATTTCCCTTAACCTTTCTTCGAAGGACAATCTTCTTAGCTCTGGGACTAATCTTGTTGCAAACCTTTGCACTCTCTAATTTCTTGACGTGCTTGACCAGGTGTGGAGTCCAAACTGGTGCTGCATACTCCAGTATGGGCCTGACGTAAATGGTGTACAGAGTCTTGAACGATTCCTTACTGAGGTATCGGAACGTTATTAAGGATAGCGTTATGTTTGCCAGACGCCGGTACGCTGCAGCAGTTATATGATTGATGTGCGCCTCATGAGATGTGCTCGGTATTATACTCACCCCAAGGTCTTTTTCCTTGAGTGAGGTTTCAGTCTTTGGCCACATAGACTATACTGTGTCTGCGGTTTTTTTGCCCTTCCCCGATCTTCATGACTTTGCATTTGGCAGGATTAAATTCAAGGAGCCATTGCTTGTCCAGGCTTGTAGCCTGTCCAGGTCTCTGTAGTCCTGCCTGATCCTCGACCGATTTGATTCTTCTCATTAACTTCGCATCTTCTACAGACAAGGACACTTCTGAGTCTATCCCTTCCGTTATGTCATTCACATATACCAAAAACAGCACAGGTCCTAGGACTGACCCCTGTGGAACCCTGCTTGTCACAGGCGCCCACTCTGACACCTCGTCACGTACCATGACCCGTTGCCTCCCTGTCAGGTATTCACTGATCCATTGCAGTGCCTTTCCTGTTATGTGTGCATGATCCTCTAGCTTTTGTATTAACCTCTTGTGAGGAACTGTGTCGAAGGACTTCTTGCAGTCCAGGAGAAGAGTGGTGGAACACCTAGAAAGGAATGAACAACAGCCAACACGGTTTCAGGGACGGGAAATCCTGTGTCACAAACCTACTGGAGTTCTATGACAGGGTGACAGCAGTAAGACGAGAGAGAGAGATGTGGGTAGATTCCATCTTCTTGGACTGTAAGAAGGCGTATGACACAGTTCCACACTGGAGGACCAGGCAGGTATAACAGGGAAGGCACTGCAGTGGATCAGGGAATACCTGTGAGGAAGACAACAGCGAGTCATGGTACATGGCGAAGTGTCAGAGTGGGCGCCTGTGACGAGCGGGGTTCCACAGGGGTCAGTCATAGGAGCGGTGCTGTTTCTGGTATTTTTGAACATGACGGAAGGAATAGTTTCAAAAGTGTCCTTGTTTACAGATGCCATGAAGTTCAGGGGGAGGACCAGGACCAGGAGAACGAGGACCAGGCAGAACTACAAAGCGATCTGGACAGGCTGCAGGCCTGGTCCAGCAACTGGCTTATGGAATTCAACCCCACCAAGTGCAAAGTCATGAAGATTGGGGAAGGGCACAGTCTAGGGGGCCAGGGGTTAGTATAACACTGGGCACATCTCCTGAGGCGCACATCAACCGAATAACTGCTGCAGCATTCCGACATCTTAATAAGGAATCGTTCAGAACCCTGTATACTGTGTACGTTAGGCCTATATTGGACTATGCAGCACCAGCTTGGAACCCACACCTAGCCAAGCACGTAAGGAAACTAGAGAAAGTGCAAAGGTTTGCAACAAGACTAGTCTCGGAGCTAAGGGGCATGTCCTATCAGGAGAGTTTAAGGGAAATCGACCTGCCGACACCGGAGGACAGGAGACATAGGGGAAATGTGATAATGACATATAAAATTCTGAGAGGAATCGACAAGATGGACAGAGACAGAATGTTCCAGAGATGGGACACAGCAACAAGGGGTCTCTGTTGGAAGTTTAAGACTCAGATGAATCACAAGGATGTTAGGAAGTATTTCTTCAGTCACAGAGTTGTCGGGAAATGGAATAGCCTGGGATGTTATGAAGTGGAAGCAGGATTGGGAAAATCTGGAGCCACACTGGGGCCCCGAAACATGGAGAGCCAAGATGATGGATGTGGTACTGGAAAACCTCATGCATCAACATGTTAAGGACACTACCAGAGAGAAGGGGGAGGATGAAGCAGCAAAACTGAGCCTTATGTTCACCCTGAGCAGTTCAAACATTGAGGACATCACATATGAGAGGCCCCTTGGAGCTAGTGATCACGTGGCTCTGAGCTTTGAATACATAGTAGAGTTACAAGTGGAGAGGGTAACAGGAATTGAATGGGAAAAGCCAAACTTTAAATGGGGGACTACACAGGTATGAGAAACTTCCTTTGGGAGGTTCAGTGGGAAAGGGAATTGGTAGAAAATTCAGTAAATGAAATGATGGAATACGTAACAACAACATGCAAGGAGGCAAAGGAAACGTTTGTTCCCAGGGGCAACAGAAATAATGGGAAGACCAAAATGAGCCCCTGGTTTACCCGAAGGTGTAGGGAGGCAAAAACTAAGTGCACTAGAGAATGGAAAAAGTACAGAAGGCAAAGGACCCAGGAAAATAAGGAGATTAGTCGAAGAGCCAGAAACGAGTATTCACAGATAAGGAGGGAGGCCCAGCGACAGTACGAAAACAACATAGCATTGAAAGTCAAGTCTGACCCGAAACGGCTGTATAGCCACATTACGAGGAAGACAACAGTCGAAGACCAGGTGATCAGGCTGAGGAAAGAAAGTGGGGAACTCACAAGAAACGATCAAGAGGTATGCAAGGAGCTCAACACGAGATTTAAGGAAGTATTTACAGTAGAGATTGGAAAGACTCTGGGAAGACAGCACAGAGGGGAACACCAACAGGGAATATACCAAGTGTTGGATCACATACACACAATTGAGGAGGAGGTGCAGAAGCTACTAAGTGACCTTGATACCTCAAAGGCTATGGGACCGGACAACATCTCCCCGTGGGTCCTTCGATAAGGAGTAGAGATGCTGTGTGTACCACTAACAATCTTCAACACATACATCCCTTGAAATTGGGCAGCTACCTGAAGACCTGGAAGACGGCAAATTTAGTCCCCATTTTTAAGAAATGCGACAGAAACGAGGCACTAAACTACAGACCAGTGTCACTGACGTGTATAGTACGCAAAGTCATGGAGAAGATTATCAGGAGGAGAGGAATGGAGCACCTGGAACAGAACAAAATTATAAACGACAACCAGTACGGATTCCTGGAAGGCAAATCCTGTGTCACAAACCTTTTGGAGTTTTATGACAAATATCAGAAGTAAGACACGAGAGAGAGAGGTGGGTTCATTGCATTTTCCTGGGCTGCAGGAAGGTCTTCAGGTGCGTATAACAGGAAGGGCACCGCAATGGATCAGAGAATACCTGACAGGGACGCAACGAGTCATGGTACGTGATGAGGTATCACAGTGGGCGCCTGTGACGAGCGGGGTCCCACAGGGGTCAGTCCTAGGACCAGTGCTATTTTCGATATATATGTTAATGACATGATGGAAAGGATAGTCAGAAGTGTCCCTGTTCGCAGATGATGTGAAGTTTAGGAGGAGAATTAAATCCGATGAGGATCAGGCAGGACTACAAAGAGACCTGGACAGTCTGAACACGTGGTCCAGAAACTGGCTTCTTGAATTCAACCCCGGTAAATGTAAAGTCATGAAGATTGGGAAAGGGCAAAGAATACTGCAGACAGAGTATTGGCTCGGTGGCCAAAGGCTGCAAACCTCACTCAAGGAGAAAGGTCTCGGATTGAGCATAACACCGAGCACGTCTCCGGAAGCACACATCAACCAGATAATTCCTGCAGCATATAGGCGCCTGGCAAACCTGAAAATAGCTTTCCAACACATTAGTAAGGAATCATTCAAGACACTAAGACATACATTGTGTACGTCAGACCCATACGGCGTGGAATAGACAAGGTAGACAGATACAGGATGTTCCAGAGATGGGACACTGAAACAAGGGGTCACAATTTGAAGCTGATGACTCAGATGAGTCAAAGGGATGTTAGGAAGTATTTCTTCAGCCACAGAGTTATTAGGAAGTGGAATAGTCTGGCAAACGATGTAGTGGAGGCAGGAACTATACATAGTTTTAAGACGAGGTATGATAAAGCTCATGGAGCAGGGAGAGGGAGGACCCAGTAACGGTCAGTGAAGAGGCTGAGTCTCGACTCCTGCAACCACAATTAGGTGAGTACACACACACACACACACACACACACACACACACACACACACACACACACACACACACGCACACACGCATACACGCACACACACACACACACACACACACACACACACACACGCACACACGCACACACACACACATGACGCACTAAACTACAGACCTGTATCACTAACGTGTATAGTATGCAAGGTCATGGAGAAGATCATCAGGAGGAGAGTGGTGGAGCACCTGGAAAGAAACAAGTGTATAATTGACAACCAGCACGGTTTCAGGGAAGGAAAATCCTGTGTCACAAACCTACTACAGTTTTATGACAAGGCGACAGAAGTAAGACAAGAGAGAGAGGGGTGGATCGACTGCATTTTTTTGGACTGCAAGAAGGCCTTCGACACAGTTCCTCACAAGAGGTTACTGCAAAAGCTAGAGGATCAGGCACACATAACAGGAAAGGCACTGCAATGGATCAGAGAATACCTGACAGGGAGGCAACAACGAGTCATGGTACGTGATGAGGTGTCAGAGTGGGCACCTGTGACAAGCGGAGTTCCACAGGGGTCAGTCCTAGGACTTGTGCTGTTCATGGTATATGTGAACGACATAACGGAAGGGATAGACTCAGAAGTGTCCTTGTTTGCAGATGATGTGAAGTTAATGAGAAGAATCAAATCGGTTGAGGATCAGGCAGGACTACAAAGAGACCTGGACAGGCTACAAGCCTGGTCCAGCAACTGGCTCCTTGAGTTTAACCCTGCCAAATGCAAAGTCATGAAGATTGGGGAAGGGCAAAGAAGACCGCAGACACAATATAGTTTAGATGGCCAAAGACTGCAAACCTCACTCAAGGAAAAAGATCTGGGGGTGAGTATAACACCGAGCATATCTCCTGAGGCGCACATCATGCAGATAACTGCTGCAGCATACGGGCGCCTGGCATACCTAGGGATAGCATTCCGATACCTCAGTAAGGATTCGTTCAAGACTCTGTATACCATTTACGTCAGGCCCATACTGGAGTATGCAGCACCAGTTTGGAATCCACACCTAGTCAAGCACGTCAAGAAATTAGAGAAAGTGCAAAGGTTTGCAACAAGACTAGTCCCAGAGCTACGGGGATTGTCCTACGAAGAAAGGTTGAGGGAAATCGGCCTGACGACACTGGAGGACAGGAGGGTCAGGGGAGACATGATAACGACATATAAAATACTGCGCAGAATAGACAAGGTGGACAAAGACGGGATGTTCCAGAGAAGGGACACAGACACAAGAGGTCACAATTAGAAGCTGAAGACTCAGATGAATCAAAGGGATGTTAGGAAGTATTTCTTCAGTCACAGAGTAGTCAGACCGTGGAATAGCCTAGAAAGTGACGTAGTGGAGGCGGGAACCATACATAGTTTTAAGGCGAGGTATGATAAAGCTCATGGGGCAAGGAGAGAGAGGACCTAGTAGCAATCAGCGAAGAGGCGGGGCCAGGAGCTATGACTCGACCCCTGCAACCACAAATAGGTGAGTACACACACACACACACACACACACATACACACATGCATACGCATACACACATACAGGGAGGCAAAAACTAAGTGCTCTAGAGAATGGAAAAAGTACAGAAGGCAAAGGACTCAGGAGAATAGAGAGATAAGTCGACGAGCCAGAAACGAGTATGCAAAGATAAGAAGGGAGGCGCAGCGGCAGTATGAAAATGACATAGCATCGAAAGTCAAGTCTGACCCGAAACTACTCTACAGCCACATCAGGAGGAAGACAACAGTCAAGGACCAGGTAATGAGGCTGAGGAAAGAAGGTGGGGAGCTCACAAGAAACGACCAGGAGGTATGTGAGGAGCTTAACATGAGATTTCAGGAAGTATTTACAGTGGAGGCTGAAGGGGCAACGGGAAGACAAAACAATGGTGTACAGCAACAAGGGATATGCCAACAAATGTTGGATGAATTACACACAACCGAGGAGGAGGTGGAAAAGCTGCTAAGTGACCTTGATACCTCAAAGGCGGTGGGACCGGACATCTCTCCGTGGGTCCTTAGAGAGTGAGCAGGGACACTACGTGTGCCACCTACCAAAATCTTCAACACTTCCCTTGAAACTGGGCAACTACCTGAAGTATGGAAGAAGGCAAATGTAGTCCCCATCTTTAAGAAGGGAGACATAAATGAATCTCTAAATTATAGACCAGTGTCACTGATATTTATAGTATGCAAGGTCTTGGAAAAGATTATCAGGAGGAGAGTGGTGGAGCACCTGGAGTGGAACAAGATTATATACGACAGCCAGCACGGATTCATGGAAGGCAAATCCTGTGTCACAAACATACTAGAGTTTTACGACAAGGTAACTGAAGTAAGAAATGAGAGGGAGGGGTGGGTTGATTGCATTTTCTTGGACTGCAAGAAGGCCTTCGACACAGTTCCTCACAAGAGATTAGTACAGAAGCTAGAGGAACAGGCACGTATAACAGGAAGGTCACTGCAATGGATCAGAGAATACCTAAAAGGGAGGCAACAGAGAGTCATGGTTCGTGATGAGGTATCACAGTGGGCACCAGTGACTAGCGGGGTCCCACAGGGGTCAGTCCTGGGACCAGTGCTATTCTTGATATATGAGAACGACTTGACGGAAGGGATAGACTCAGAAGTGTCCCTGTTTGCGGATGACGTGAAGCTAATGAGGAGAATTAAATCAGACGCGGACCAGACAGGTCTACAAAGAGACCTGGACAGGCTGGATGTGTGGTCCAGAAACTGGCTCCTAGAATTTAACCCAGCCAAATGCAAAGTCATGAAGATCGGAGGAGGGCAAAGAAGACTGCAGACAGAATATAGGCTAGGTGGCCAAAGGCTGCAAACCTCACTCAAGGAGAAAGACCTAGGAGTGAGTATAATACCGAGTACATCGCCAGAAGCACACATTAACCAGATAACTGCTGCGGCATATGGGCCCTTGGCAAACCTGAGAATAGCGTTCCGGTACCTCACTAAGGAATCGTTCAAGACTTTATACACTGTGTACGTCAGGCCCATACTGGAGTACGCAGCACCAGTTTGGTACCCACACCTGGTCAAAAACGTCAAGAAATTAGAGAAAGTGCAAAGGTTTGCAACAAGGCTAGTTCCAGAGCTAATGGGAATGTCCTATGAAGAAAGGTAAGGGAAATCTGTCTGACAACACCGGAGGAGAGGAGGGTCAGGGGAGACATGATAACGACATACAAAATACTGCGTGGAATAGACAAGGTGGACAGAGACAGGATGTTCCAGAGATGGGACACAGAAACAAGGGGTCACAATTGGAAGTTGAAGACTCAGATGAGTCAAAGGGATGTTAGGAAGTATTTCTTCAGTCATAGAGTAGTTAGGAAGTGGAATAGTCTGGCAAGCGATGTAGTGGAGGCAGGAACTATACATAGTTTTAAGACGAGGTATGATAAAGCTCATGGAGCAGGGGGAGAGAGGACCTAGTAGCGGTCGGTGAAGAGGAGGGGCCAGGAGCTGAGTCTCGACCCCTGCAACCACAATTGAGTACAATTAGGTGAGTACACACCTACACACACATATACACACTCACACACATATACGCACACACACATATACATATACACACACACACATACACATATACCCATACACATACACATACACACACATATACACACAAACACATACACACATACACATACACATATAAACATACACACACATGCATACACACACATGCACACACACACACACACACACACACACACACACACACACACACACACACACACACACACACACACACACACACACACACACACACACACACTCGTGGAGGAGTCACGTGGTTTGAGCTCGTGTTTTGGTGGTAATTTCTGACTGTGCCATAAAGAATAGAGTGTGGGATATAGGCGTGTGCACTCATAAGAGTGCATATAATCACTTAGGCCCCGAAAAAAAGGAAATATAAGTGATCACAGAAAAGAAAAAAAAGGAAAGATTGGCTGAGTGTTTAGTGGGGACCGTTGGAAGGGTGAACGGTTGTGTCAGGCCTAAATAGTGTTGCCATAATAACACAGTGGGGTATTTTAAAGAATAAGTGCGACTCAAGACCAGGGAGATAAGATATATGTATAGATGTGTCAGTAAATACAGTGAGTGAAAAAATTAGAAGAGCTAGAGACTATAGTGCATACAGGAAGTTAGTGGAAAAATTACCGAGAAGCTTCAAACTTCTTCAACTTCTGGGACAGGACAGACCCGCAGCAACGTTACTCCACTGCCAGCCGCAAGTAATATTCACCTAGTTTGAGTTGCATGGGGTCAATAGTACCTGTCTCTAGCTGGAATTGGGGGTCACTCTCCTCGAGCTATCAGAATTAGAATAAGCAGCATTTACTGGCATTTAATAGAATTTAGAGGTAGCGGCATATAGGCGAAGCCTAGTGTATTTATTTTTGAACGTAATTTTAAATGCATAAGACAGTACAGTGGGAACCAAGAGATCGGGTACATATACAATACATATGTAGAACATACGTGGGAAATAAGGACTGTTTACATAAACATATGCACACACACTAGGTGAGGACAGCTCTGCTGTTAGGCACTTGAATAGCTGTAGCACACACACACACACACACACACACACACACACACACACACACACACACACACACACACACACACACACACACACACACACACACACACACACACACACACACACACACATGCACACACACACACACACACACATACACACACACACACACACACACGCACACACACACACACACACACACATACAGACACACACACATACAGACACACACACACACACACATATACAGGATTTTACACCTTCCTGTGCAGTGACCCTATAACCCTTCCTTTCACCCCCCCCATCTCTCTCCCTCTCCTCTCCTCTCTCTTCCTCTCTCTCTCTCTCTCTCTCTCTCTCTCTCTCTCTCTCCCTTTCATCCTCTCCCTTTCATCCTCTCTCTCTTCCTCTCACTCTTTCTCTCTTCCTCTCTCTTCCTCTCCCTCTCTCTCTTCCTCTCTTACTCTCTCTCTTCCTCTTCTTTTATCTCTCTCTTCCCTTGTCACTCCCCCCTCTCTCTTACCTCTTCCCTCTCTCTCACTTTCTCCTCCTTTTCCCCTCCTCTCTTTCCCTATCTCTCACTCTCTCCCCCTTTTTCTTTTTCTCTTTCTCTCTCTCTTTCACTAAAAAAAAAAAATGGTTGGGACTCGCAGGAATCAGGGATCAGATGACAATGATACTGGTAGGGAGGAATGGATGGAGGAACAGTGGAAAAGGATAAAGCAAGAATGGGAGAGAAAATTAGGAGAGCTTTCTGAAAAAATGGAAAAAGAGCTCAATGTGAAATGGGAAAAGAGGTTGGAGAAGGAGACGAAGAATTGGGAGGCACAAGTCGAAACTGCAGTAGCCAGGGTAAAGGTCCTAGAATTTGAGGTAAACAGGCTGAAGCAAGTCTCAGGGGTAGTGACCAGAGAAGACACACCATATGAAGATGAGAGGCTGAACAGGAAGGAAGGAGATATGAATTATGCTAAGGTCATATCAGCCTGCAAAGAAGGGCCAGGGAGTGGAAGGGAAGAGCAGATGGGTGCAGATGGAGAGGGAGATAGGTCGAATGCTGAGGCACAACCATGCTACCAAGAGCCACTGGAAAAATCAAGGGAGAAAATGACCACATACAGACAGGAACCAGAGTCACAGAGGGAGCGGCAATGGGAGAAGGAAAGGGCAAAATCAGTGATTATCCATGGGCTTCGGGAGAGAGAGGAAAGGACACACACTGAAAGACGGCAGGAAGAAAGAAAGGAGATTGAGAAAATCATCACGGAAATAGGGGGAGAAGACATGGATGAGATTGTAAATTTTCAGAGAATAGGGGGGTACTTGAAGGGGAGAAACTGACCAATCAAGCTGTTTCTCAGGACAGAAACAGTGCAGAACAGGATCCTGCAAGAGAAACCACGGTTGAAAAGCTAGGAAGAGTGCAAGAAGGTGTTCCTAGACAGAGACAGAACACAGAGAGATGGCAGCTGAGGGAGAGGACAAAAAAGCGAAAGGAGCTAGGAAAGGAGACAAGGATGGAACCAGCAGAGGTCAGTCAGAGCAGAACAGAGCAGCAAGGGCAAGCGCACACACAACTATCCTCAGAACCCCACAACCTATCACACCATCCCAACACACAATACAATCCATACCCACAGCTTCCACCCAACCCCCAACCATAGAATCCCACAGTATGCTACCAGGGCTCCCACCCCCACAGGCCCCCCAAACCACAGTGTTGGAAAGGAAACTGATGGTATGGTACACAAACGCTGATGGAATAAAAAACAAGTGGGAGGAGTGGCACGAAAGAGTCAAAGAGGCATCACCAGACATCATAGTGATCACAGAAACCAAGCTTACAGGTATGATAACAGATGCCATCTTTCCAGCGGGATACCAGATCCTGAGAAAAGACAGAAGGAACAGGGTGAGTGGAGGAGTGGCATTGCTGATCAAACACCGATGGAATTTTGATGAGCTGGAGAGAGGAGACAGCGGAGAAGAAAGTGATTACATAGCGGGAACGCTTCACTCTGGTGGACCCAAGGTGATAATTGCAGTGATGTATAACCCACCACAGAACAGCAGGAGGCCAAGGCAAGAGTATGACGAGAGCAATAGAGCGATGGTTGACACACTGGCTGCAGTGGCGAGAAGAGCTCATGCATGCAGGGCAAAGCTCCTGATCATGGGCGACTTTAACCACAAGGAGATCGAATGGGAGAACTTGGAGCCACATGGGGGCCAAGATACATGGAGGGCTAAGATGATGGAGGTGGTACTGGAAAACTTCATGTACCAACACGTAAGGGACACTACAAGAGAGAGAGGAGAGGATGAACCAACAAGACTGGACTTAGTATTCACCTTGAGTAGTGCAGATATTGAGGACATCACGTATGAAAGACCCCTTGGGGCCAGCGATCATGTGGTTTTGAGCTTTGAATACACAGTAGAGCTACAAGTGGAGGGGGAAGCAGGAAGGCCAGGACAAATGAAACCAAACTACAGGAAAGGGGACTACACAGGAATGAGGAACTTCCTGAATGAGGTTCAGTGAGACAGAGAACTGGCAGGGAATCCAGTTAATGAGATGATGGAATATGTAGCAACAATGTGCAAGGAGGCTGAGGAGAGGTTTGTACCCAAGGGTAACAGGAATAATGGAAAAGCAAGGATGAGCCCATGGTTCACCCAAAGATGCAAGGAGGCAAAAACCAAGTATGCTAGGGAATGGAAGAAATATAGAAGGCAAAGGACCCAGGAGAATAAGGAGAGCAGTCGTAGAGCCAGAAACGAATATGCACAGATAAGAAGGAAGGCCCAACGTCAACATGAAAACGACATAGCAGCAAAAGCCAAATCTGACCCGAAGCTGTTATGCAGCCACATCAGGAAGAAAACCGTCAAGGACCAGGTCATCAGGCTAAGGAAGGAAGGAGGAGAGACAACAAGAAATGACCGTGAAGTATGTGAGGAACTCAACAAGAGATTCAAAGAAGTGTTCACAGAGGAGACAGAAGGGGCTCCAGTAAGACGGAGAGGTGGGGTACACCACCATGTGCTGGACACAGTACACACAACCGAGGAAGAAGTGAAGAGGCTTCTGAGTGAGCTAGATACCTCAAAGGCAATGGGGCCAGATAACATCTCTCCATGGGTCCTGAGAGAGGGAGCAGAGGCGCTGTGTACCCCTAACAACAATATTCAATACATCTATCGAAACAGGGAGATTGCCTGAGGCATGGAAGACAGCAAATGTGGTCCCAATCTTTAAAAAAGGAGACAGACATGAAGCACTAAACTACAGACCAGTGTCACTGACATGTATAGCATGCAAAATCATGGAAAAGATTGTCAGGAGAAGAATGGTGGAACATCTAGAAAGGAATGATCTCATCACCAGCAGCCAACATGGTTTCAGAGACGAGAAATCCTGTGTCACAAACCTACTGGAGTTCTATGACATGGTGACAGCAGTAAGACAAGAGAGAGAGGGGTGGGTGGATTGCATTTTCTTGGACTGCAAGAAGGCGTTTGACACAGTACCACACAAGAGATTAGTGCAAAAACTGGAGGACCAAGCAGGGATAACAGGGAAGGCACTGCAATGGATCAGGGAATACTTGTCAGGAAGACAGCAGCGAGTAATGGTACGTGGCGAGGTGTCAGAGTGGGCACCTGTGACCAGCGGGGTCCCACAGGGGTCAGTCCTAGGACCAGTGCTGTTTCTGGTATTTGTGAACGACATGACGGAAAGAATAAACTCCGAGGTGTCCCTGTTTGCAGATGACGTGAAGTTGATGAGAAGAGTTCATTCGATCGAAGACCAAGCAGAAATACAAAGGGATCTGGACAGGCTGCAGACCTGGTCCAGCAACTGGCTCCTGGAGTTCAATCCCACCAAGTGCAAAGTCATGAGGATTGGGGAAGGGCAAAGAAGACCGCAGACGGAGTACAGTCTAGGGGGCCAGAGACTACAAACATCACTCAAGGAAAAAGATCTTGGGGTGAGTATAACACCAGGCACATCTCCTGAAGCGCTCATCAACCAAATAACTGCCGCAGCATATGGGCGCCTGGCAAACCTCAGAACAGCATTCCGACATCTTAATAAGGAATCGTTCAGGACCCTGTACACGGTGTACGTTAGGCCCATATTGGAGTATGCGGCACCAGTTTGGAACCCACACCTAGCCAAGCATGTAAAGAAACTAGAGAAAGTGCAAAGGTTTGCAACAAGACTAGTCCCAGAGTTAAGAGGTATGTCCTATGAGGAGAGGTTAAGGGAAATCAACCTGACGACACTGGAGGACAGGAGAGATAGGGGGGACATACGACATACAAAATACTGAGAGGAATTGACAAGGTGGACAAAGACAGGATGTTCCAGAGACTGGACACAGCAACACGGGGACACAGTTGGAAGCTGAAGACACAGATGAATCAAAGGGATGTTAGGAAGTATTTAGGAAGTGGAATAGTTTGGGAAACGATGTAGTGGAGGCAGGATCCATACATAGCTTTAAGCAGAGGTACGATAAAGCTCATGGTTCAGGGAGAGTGACCTAGTAGCGACCAGTGAAGAGGCGGGGCCAGGAGCTTGGACTCGACCCCTGCAACCTCAACTAGGTGAGTACACACACACGTTCTGTGAAGAGGCGGGGCCAGGAACTGAGTCTCGCCCACTGCAACCACAATTAGGTAGGTACAATTAGGTGAGTATGTATACACACACTCACACACACACATACATATATATACATATACCCCAGATGTAATCTCTTGCGTTGCGACGATGACCCAGAGGGTTGTAGTTTATAGTGTTGGTTAATTTATTTACCGTAATAAATACGTAGTAATGAATCCCTCGTCTCCCTGTCCTGCACAATATAATGTCTTGTGAGCTCTTTACTTATGTGCCAGGCTAACGCCCATGAAGTCTCATTTCACATAAGTAAAATGGTACATAATATTCCTTTTCCTCTAATTATATTTAAAACACGTTGCAGCTCTCATATGTTTTATATATATTCTAAGATAACCTAAAGAAATATAGTGAAGATTTATGTATGTTGTGTTTACAAACACAACCTGGCACTTAAGGCTGTTTTGACTTAACATCTGATATGGTCCATCATTCATGGTGAGGACTCTCTTGTAGGTTTAAAACAAGTTCAGTAACTAAAAGCAGAATATACATATATACCTATTTTTCATACTGGCATATTGCTCAAGTAATGTGTCGAATATTTGTTGCTACACTAGGAGATTGCTTATACTTTTTTACTATTTGCTAAGAAAATATATTTCAAACATGATGAGATTTTTAACGGTAAAATGTTCTAGCTATTAGCTAATGCACATATAATGATATGCAGATGCACTCTGTTTAACAGCACCCCATCAACACTCACAGTGTTCACCAGCACAAGGTAGACAGTCCATGTTCATCAACACTCACAGTGTTCACCAGCACAAGGTAGACAGTCCATGTTCATCAACACTCACAGTGTTCACCAGCACAAGGTAGACAGTCCATGTTCATCAACACTCACAGTGTTCACCAGCACAAGGTAGACAGTCCATGTTCATCAACACTCACAGTGTTCACCAGCACGAGGTAGACACTCCATGTTCATCAACACTCACAGTGTTCACCAGCACAAGGTAGACACTCCATGTTCATCAACACTCACAGTGTTCACCAGCACAAGGTAGACACTCCATGTTCATCAACACTCACAGTGTTCACCAGCACGAGGTAGACACTCCATGTTCATCAACACTCACAGTGTTCACCAGCACGAGGTAGACACTCCATGTTCATCAACACTCACAGTGTTCACCAGCACAAGGCAGACACTACATGTTCATCAACACTCACAGTGTTCACCAGCACGAGGTAGACACTCCATGTTCATCAACATTCATAGTGTTCACCAGCACACGGTAGACACTCCATGTTCATCAACACTAACAGTGTTCACCAGCACAAGGCAGACAGTCCATGTTCATCAACACTGATAGTGTTCACCAGCACAAGGTAGACACTCAATGCTCATCAAAACTCATAGTGTTCACCAGCACGAGGTAGACACTCCATGTTCATCAACATTCATAGTGTTCACCAGCACGAGGTAGACACTCCATGTTCATCAACACTCACAGTGTTCACCAACACAAGGTAGACACTCCATGTTCATCAACACTCACAGTGTTCACCAGCACAAGGTAGACACTCCATGTTCATCAACACTCACAGTGTTCACCAACACAAGGTAGACACTCCATGTTCATCAACACTCACAGTGTTCACCAGCACAAGGTAGACACTCCATGTTCATCAACACTACACAAAAAACCTGCACATATAAAACTGAAAATTATGAATGCAATTTGATGATGTACAATAGTGAGTACTGTATGCTGGTGATGTACAGTCGTGCGTGCTGTATGTTGGTGATGTACAGTCGTGAGTAATGTATGCTGGTGATGTACAGTCGTGAGTACTGTATGCTGGTGATGTACAGTCGTGAGTACTGTATGCAATTGATGTACAGTCGTGAGTACTGTATGCTGGTGATGTACAGTCGTGAGTACTGTATGCTGGTGATGTACAGTCGTGAGTACTGTATGCAATTGATGTACAGTCGTGCGTACTGTATGTTAATGTACAGTCGTGAGTACTGTATGCTGGTGATGTACAGTCGTGAGTACTGTATGTTGGTGATGTACAGTCGTGAGTACTGTATGTTGGTGATGTACAGTCGTGAGTACTGTATGCAATTGATGTACAGTCGTGCGTACTGTATGTTAATGTACAGTCGTGAGTACTGTATGCTGGTGATGTACAGTCGTGAGTACTGTATGCTGGTGATGTACAGTCGTGAGTACTGTATGCTGGTGATGTACAGTCGTGAGTACTGTATGCTGGTGATGTACAGTCGTGAGTACTGTATGCAATTGATGTACAGTCGTGCGTACTGTATGTTAATGTACAGTCGTGAGTACTGTATGCTGGTGATGTACAGTCGTGCGTACTGTATGTTGGTGATGTACAGTCGTGAGTACTGTATGTTGGTGATGTACAGTCGTGAGTACTGTATGCAATTGATGTACAGTCGTGCGTACTGTATGTTGATGTACAGTCGTGAGTACTGTATGCTGGTGATGTACAGTCGTGAGTACTGTATGCTAGTGATGTACAGTCGTGAGTTCTAAATGTTGGTGATGTACAGTCGTCAGTACTGTATGCTGGTGATGTTCAGTGGTGAGTACTGTATGCTGGTGATGTACAGGCGTGAGTACTGTATGCTAGTGATGTACAGGCGTGAGTACTGTATGCTGGTGATGTACAGGCGTGAGTTCTGTATGCTGGTGATGTACAGGAGTGAGTACTATATGCTAGTGATGTACAGGTGTGAGTACTGTATGCTGGTGATGTACAGGCGTGAGTACTGTATGCTAGTGATGTACAGGCGTGAGTACTGTGTGCTGGTGATGTACAGGCGTGAGTACTGTATGCTAGTGATGTACAGGCGTGAGTACTGTGTGCCGGTGATGTACAGGAGTGAGTACTGTGTGCTGGTGATGTACAGTCGTGAGTACTGTATGCTGGTGATGTACAAGCGTGAGTACTGTATGCTGGTGATGTACAGGCGTGAGTACTGTATGTTGGTGATGTACAGGCGTGAGTTCTGTATGCTGGTGGTGTACAGGCGTGAGTACTGTATGCTAGTGATGTACAGGCGTGAGTACTGTATGCTGGTGATGTACAGGCGTGAGTGCTGCATGCTGGTGATATACAGTCGTGAGTTCTGTATGCTGGTGATGTACAGGCTTGAGTACTGTGTGCCGGTGATGTACAGGAGTGAGTACTGTGTGCTGGTGATGTACAGGCGTGAGTGCTGCATACTGGTGATATACAGTCATGAGTACTGTATGCTGGTGATGTACAGGCTTGAGTACTGTATGCTGGTGATGTACAGGCGTGAGTACTGTATGCTGGTGATATACAGTCGTGAGTACTGTATGCTGGTGATGTACAGTCCTGAGTACTGTATGTTGATGTACAGTCGTGAGTACTGTATGCTGGTGATGTACAGGCGTGAGTACTGTATGCTGGTGATGTGCAGGGGTGAGTACTGTATGCTG
Organism: Cherax quadricarinatus; assembly: GCF_038502225.1. Taxonomy (NCBI): domain Eukaryota; kingdom Metazoa; phylum Arthropoda; class Malacostraca; order Decapoda; family Parastacidae; genus Cherax; species Cherax quadricarinatus. Next base: position 34,985,550 of record NC_091296.1, on the reverse strand, counting down.
GTGATGTACAGCCGTGAGTACTGTATGCTGGTGATGTACAGGCGAGAGTACTGTATGCTGGTGATGTACAGGCGAGAGTACTGTATGCTGGTGATGTGCGGGTGTTAGTCCTGTATGCTGTTGATGTACAGGCGAGAGTACTGTATGCTGGTGATGTACAGGCGTGAGTACTGTATGCTGGTGATGTACAGGCGTGAGTGCTGCATGCTGGTGATATACAGTCATGAGTACTGTATGCTGGTGATGTACAGGCTTGAGTACTGTATGCTGGTGATGTACAGGCGTGAGTACTGTATGCTGGTGATATACAGGCTTGAGTATTGTGTGCCGGTGATGTACAGGCGTGAGTACTGTATGCTGGTGATGTATAGTCGTGAGTACTGTATGCTGGTGATGTATAGTCATCAGTATTGTATGCTGGTGATGTACAGTCGTGAATACTGTATGCTGGTGATGTACAGTCATCAGTATTGTATGTTGATGTACAGGCGTGAATTCTGTATGCTGGTGATGTACAGTCATCAGTATTGTATGTTGATGTACAGGCGTGAATTCTGTATGCTGGTGATGTACAGTCGTCAGTACTGTATGTTGGTGATGTACAGTCGTCAGTACTGTATGTTGGTGATGTACAGTCGTGAGTACTGTATGTTGGTGATGTACAGGCGTGAGTACTGTATGCTGGTGATGTACAGGCGTGAGTACTGTATGCTGGTGATGTGCAGGGGTGAGTACTGTATGCTGGTGATGTACAGGCGTGAGTACTGTATGTTGGTGATGTACAAGCGTGAGTACTGTATGCTGGTGATGTACAGGCGTGAGTACTGTATGCTGGTGATGTACAGGCGTGAGTACTGTATGATGCTGATGTACAGGCTTGAGTACTGTATGCTGGTGATGTACAGGCGTGAGTACTAAATGCTGGTGATGTACAGGCTTGAGTACCGTGTGCCGGTGATGTACAGGCGCGAGTACTGTGTACTGGTGATGTACAGGCGTGAGTACTGTATACTGGTGATGTACAGGCGTGAGTACTGTATACTGGTGATTTACATGCGTGAGTACTGTGTTCTGGTGATGTACAGGGGTGAGTACTGTTTGCTGGTGATGTACAGGCGTAAGTACTGTACGCTGGTGATGTACAGGCGTAAGTACTATACGCTGGTGATGTACAGGCGAGAGTACTGTATGCTGGTGATGTACAGGCGAGAGTACTGTATGCTGGTGATGTACAGGCGTGAGTTCTGTATGCTGGTGATGTGCAGGGGTGAGTACTGTATGCTGGGGATGTACAGGCGAGAGTACTGCATGTTGGTGATGTACAGGCGTGAGTTCTGTATGCTGGTGATGTGCAGGGGTGAGTACTGTATGCTGGGGATGTACAGGCGAGAGTACTGTATGCTGGTGATGTACAGGCGTGAGTTCTGTATGCTGGTGATGTGCAGGGGTGAGTACTGTATGCTGGGGATGTACAGGCGAGAGTACTGCATGTTGGTGATGTACAGGCGAGAGTACTGCATGTTGGTGATGTACAGTCGTGAGTACTGCATGTTGATGTACAGGCGAGAGTACTGTATGTTGATGTACAGGCGAGAGTACTGTATGTTGATGTACAGGCGAGAGTACTGTATGCTAGTGATGTACAGGCGTGAGTACTGCATGTTGGTGATGTACAGGCGAGAGTACTGTATGTTGGTGATGTACAGGCGAGAGTACTGTATGTTGGTGATGTACAGGCGAGAGTACTGTATGCTAGTGATGTACAGGCATGAGTACTGCATGCTGATGTACAGGCGAGAGTACTGTATGCTAGTGATGTACAGGCGAGAGTACTGTATGCTAGTGATGTACAGGCATGAGTACTGCATGCTGGTGATGTACAGGCTTGAGTACTGTATGCTAGTGATGTACAGGCGAGAGTACTGTATGCTAGTGATGTTCAGGCGTGATTACCGTATTTAACATAATAGTGTTTGCACAAAGTGTCACGGGTTGAGAATAATAATAATGAAGAAAATCAGAATGTAGAAATGTAATGTTTATATAAGAATTCTGAAATACTAATTCATTAGTTTGTATTTGTTATGTGTTGATATTCTTAAATATAATACTCAAATGTGTGGCCCTGACCCTGTTTACTCTTTAAATTTCACGTGGTTGATATCACTGGTTATACAATATCTGGCCATTTTATTAGGTACACTTTTTTAGTCGTGGGTAATGTTTCTCTTTGCCCCTAAAACAGCTTTAATTCTTCGTAGCGTGGATTAACAAGATGCTGTAAAGGTTCCTCAGAAATCTTGGATATGTTGACATGATAGCATCAAATAGTGGCTGCTGTTTTTTGGCCTGCACATACATGCTGTGAGTTACCCTTTCATCACGTCCCAAAGATTTACGCCAAATTCTGACCCTTCCTTTTCCAGACCAGACCACGTTTTTCCAGTCTTCGACTTTCCAGTTTTGGTGAGTTTGTGCCCACTGTAGTTTCAGGTTCCTGTTTTTGCCTGACAAGAGTGGAATCCGGTGTTGTCTATTGCTGGTGTGGCCCATCAACTTCAAGGTTCGACGTGTTGTGCATTTAGAGATGCTCTTCTACATACCACTGTTGTAACGCGTGGTTTTTTGAGTTCCTCTCACCTTTCTGTCAGCTTGAACAAGTCTAGCCATTCTTCTCTGATCTCTTTCTCTCATTATTGCCCTAGAGCTTTCGCTCACTGGACGTTTTGTTTTTCACGCCATTCTCGGTATACTCTGAAGACTGTTTTGGGTAAAAATTCCACGGTCAAAATTACTTAGATCACATTTTTCGGCATTCGGCGACAGATACTTAAGAACGTAATCTTAGCATTGCAGAGACAAGGTCTTGTAATCAGTTGTTTTACATGACACATTGTAATTTGGTAGGCAATGCATAGATATGCGATTTCCTATTTGTATTGTTCTAGATTCTTCAAACTCGTTTGCTAGTTTTTCTGATACTGCTTGAGAAACCAGAATTATATTTCACATCCCTTTTGTTTATTGCTAATTTAGCCAAGTTAACGACTTTATCATACTCTTGGAGGCCAGTATGATAAAATTCACAATAGTTTAACTTGATATCTTGTGTCAATAATTGTTGCATATGCCTGACCTTATATATAAGTATGTTATACTTTAATTTAAGGCTACTTATAGCAAGTAAGGATAGTTTGTCATAGACATTTAAACAGCCTGTATTCTCTTATATGAATTCATAGATACTGCTTCTGTTTTATTTAGGGAAAGCGGTAAACCCATAAGGGCCAGAGGTCATATGGCTCCTAGGAGAATGATAAGTAATCATGTTCAATCCAAAGAAAGGGATGATTGATCTAATTCCTTGCGTCAAGGAACTGGACTAGTTACAGTAGTACTGCTGTACAGTATAATAATAATGTCATGTATTATATCTACATATATAATTTATATATATACTAATAACATCAAAATATCTTAAAAAATTTACAAGCTTTGGCTTTATAAAGTTTATCGCTGTTGAAAGAGAGGATAAACTTTTCAGGGATGTTCCTTGACGCCGGGTCCTTTATCGAAAGAATTGAAGTTGGCGCTCCCTTTCGTTGAATCGACCTTGCCTCCCATTTCCCAAGGCGCCGTGTAGCCCCAACGGGTTAGCGACCCTATGAAATAAATTTATAAAAATTAACATTGAAGGAAAACGGCGTGCTTGGCCGCCAAGGTGGCGCGACAGTTGACGGGAATCGTGCAAGTGTAAACACTGTATAGATCAATGTACACTGTGTTGTGGGTGCCTTGACGTGCCAGTGAGCTGCACCAGCCACAACTCCTAAACCACTACCAAACAATGATTATTATTTTATCATCATTATTATTATTTGTAGTAGTAGTAGTCGTATTATTTATTACTACTACTACTAATACTTCTACCATATATTCATTGGGAAGTGCAAAAGCCACTGGGGTTTTGTGGCACCTGGGGAATGAGAAGTAATCAGGCTGGATTCGATAAAAAGTATAGTTGCAGTTCCTTGGATCAAGAACCCTTCACCATAATCAGAGCACCTCCAAGAAGGAACTAAATAATGATTAATAATACATTAATAAGTATTACATTTTCTAGTTCCCCTATCACGTGGGGAAATATAAAATCACGTCATAAGGACATGTCACCTGAAGAAGATAACACATCATGTGGCAAAGGCAACTTCACGTATAAAGGATAACACATCACCTGAATAAGGTAAACACATTATGTGGGGAAAATAACACATCACGTGGGAAAGACAACACATCTGGTGAGGAAAATATCACTTTATGTGGGTAACACGTGGGTAAGATAACATCACGTGGGTAAGATAACATCACGTGGGTAAGATAACATCACGTGGGTAAGATAACACATCATGTAGGAACGATAACACGTCGTGTGGATAAAAGAATCGGTTAGGTTAGGTAAGGTTCGTCAGGAAACAGGACAAATGTTTCCTGGCGCGGGTCTTAGTCAGATGATGACCCGCCTTTGGAGCTTTTGGTCATCTGACCGAGGCCTTCCGCTGGCTTACCGGTCCACCCCTTTAAAAATTATGGTCATTTATAACCATTGTTTTTTTTTATTTGTAATAATAAAAGAATCGATTGAGAGTGTTTCAATATAAGATATTTCACATTAATTTTTAAGAGATTATGTTACAAGTCAATGTATTACTTCCAACTATAGACTCATAAAATTTATTAACATAATAGTTAATAAAAAAATAAGATATTGTGGTGTAAGGTAAGTAACTGCTAGATGATAAATAGAGCAGCGACGTGACGTGCTGAGGCAAAGAGTGATGAGAAGAGTAATCCAGATGGATGAAGCGGTGCGACGCTGAAGGTGAAGTGGGAATATGAGCTGAGATATACACAGGCGGAGTGTGAGCTGAGAAATTCAGATGTAGTGTAAGCCGAGAGATTCACATGTTGAGTGTGAGCCGAGAGATTCACATGTAGAGTGTGAGCCGAGAGATTCACATGTAGAGTGCGAACAGAGAGATTCACATGTAGAATGTGAGCCGATAGATTCGGATGTGGAGTGTGAACTGAGAGACTCGGATGTGGAGGTGAGAGATTTGCGTGTGAGCCGAGAGATTCGGGTGAGCTGAGAGATTCGGCTGTGAGATGAGAAATTCGGGCGTGAGCCGAGAGATTCGGGTGTGAGCTGAGAGATTCGGGTGTGAGATGAGAGATTCGGGTATGAGCTGAGAAATTCGGGTGTGAGATAAGAGATTCGGGCGTGAGATGAGAGATTCAGGTGTGAGGTGAGAGACTCGGGTGTGAGATGAGAGATTCGGGTATGAGATGAGAGATTCGAGTGTGAGATGAGAGATTCGGTGTGAACTGAGAGATTCGGATGTGAGATAAGAGATTCGGGTGTGAGATGAGAGATTCAGGTGTAAGCAGAGAGATACGAAGGTGGAGGAATGGGTGATGTGCTCATTTTGCTTTTAGCTGGGAACACCTTCAAAAATGTTGCGTTGTTGCTGTTTATGAGCTCTTGATCCAGATAATTTGAGCAAACCTTTATTTCCTCATATCAAACAAAATTACCTGCCATTTTCCAGGCACTGCATAGCCCATATGGTTTTAAAACCTTAGATTAAACATGATATTCTTCAGCGGAAAACCAGTACAGAGTGTCGATTTTTATAGGCTGGGAGATGCCCTACCTCAGCTCAGTTTTACAGGCTGGGAGATGCCCTACCTCAGCTCTGTTTTACTGACTGGGAGATGCCCTACCTCAGCTCTGTTTTACGGACTGGGAGATGCCCTACCTCAGCTCAGTTTTACAGACTGGGAGATGCCCTACCTCAGCTCAGTTTTACAGACTGGGAGATGCCCTACCTCAGCTCAGTTTTACAGACTGGGAGATGCCCTACCTCAGCTCAGTTTTACAGACTGGGAGATGCCCTACCTCAGCTCAGTTTTACAGGCTAAAAGTTATCCTACTTCAGTTCATTTTTACAGGCCAGGAGTTATCCTTCCTCAGTTCAGTTTCACATGTTAGTTGTAGCTATCCTATCTCAGCTTACTTTTTGCTGGCTAAATTTTTTATGCCACCTCTGAGCATTTTTACGAACAAGATAGTATTATCCTACCTCATCTCATGTTTTTAGGCTAAGAGACATTATCCTTCCTCATCTGATTTTTAGAGGACAGGAGTTATGCTGATTTTTCCAGGCTAGGAATCATCATGCCTCAGTTATCATACAGTCTAGCAGTTACATGTCAACTCAGTTGTATAAGATAGTACTCGTTTTATCCTAGATCAGTTCATTTTTTATATGGCAGTAGCTATTATCCTACCCTGCTAACTTTGTTATTCTTCTCTGCCCTTCCCCGGGATTGTTGTTGGTAGACAAAAAGAAATATTATGTTAATAAGAAGGAGAGGTTTTGTTGCGTTGTAAAGGCACCATTTGTGTCTGAGATATGATGAGTTATGGATGTATATTGCAGGAGTGTGGCGTCCGTCTTGCCTGGCCTTGGCAGTGATGGTGAGAGACGGTGTTGGCAGGTTGTATGGGCGTGGCAGTGATAAATCTTGTAAGCGGGTTCTGCAGTGCACATCACACACACACACACACACACACACACACAGGGGCACAGAAACAAGGGGTCATAATTGGAAGTTGATGACTCAGTTGAGTCAGAGGGATGTTGGGAAGTATTTCGTCACTCACAGATTTGTCAGGAAGTGGAATAATGTGGAAAGTGACGTAGTGGAGGCAGGAACCATACATAGTTTTAAGATACACAAATAACCCGCACATAAAAGACAGAAGCTTACGACGACGTTTCGGTCCGACTTGGACCATTGACAAAGTCACACTAACAGAGGTGGAGCAGGACGGCTATATATAGGCGTCCTGCTCCACCTCTGTTAGTGTGACTTTGTCAATGGTCCAAGTCGGACCGAAACGTCGTCGTAAGCTTCTGTCTTTTATGTGCGGGTTATTTGTGTATCGTTCCAGTCACGGTATTGTGCCTTTTTGTTATTTATAGTTTTAAGATGATGTTCGATAAAGCTCATGAAGCAGGGAGGAAGAAAGGACCTAGTATCAGTGAAGAGACGGGAGCCAGGAGCTATGAATCGACCCCAGCAATTACAAATAGGTGGGTACAAATAGGTAACTACACACACACACACACACACACACACACACACTGCTGCTGCAGCAGCAGCGTATGGGTGCCTAGCAAACCTAAGAGTAGCATTCCGACATCTCAGTAAGGAATCGTTCAGGACCCTGTACACCGTGTACGTCAGGCCCATATTGGAGTATTCAGCAACAGTTTAGAACCCACACATGGCCAAGCACGTCAGGAAATTAGAGAAATGCAAAGGTTTGCAACAAAGGTTTGCAACGAGACTAATTCCGAAGAAAAAAGGCATGTCCTGCCATGAGAGGTTAAGGGAAATCGACCTGACGACACTGGAGGACAGGAGAGATAGGAGGGATATGATAACGACATATAAAATACTGAGAGGAATAGACATGTGGACAGATACAAGATGTTCCAGAGATGGGACACAGCAACAAGGGGTCACAATTGGAAGCTGAAAACTCAGATGAGTCACAGGGATGTTAGGAAGCTCTGCTTCAGTCATAGAGTTGTCAGGAAGTGGAATAGTCTGGAAAGTGATGTAGTGAAGGCAGGATCCATACATAGTAATTTAAGGAGGTATGATAAAGCTCATGGAGCTTGGAGAGTGCCCTAATAGCGACCAGTGAAGAGGCGGGGCCAGGAGCTGTGAATGAACCACCGCAACCACAGTTAGGTGAGTACAGTTAGGTGGGTACACACAGCCTACAGGCTCTTAATCAAAGGCGAGTGCAAAGAGGTGGCTTATATACTGTAGGCAGGTGAGGTGCAACAGTCGTAGGTGGTATCACATCTGACAAATCCAAATGTAGAAGTAGGTCATGCCTAAAGATTGGGCAAGTGAAGAATTCCCTGTATTAAGATCCTAAGATGTTGCTGTGTCTGACAGGAATGTAGATGAATGGTTCGGAGAACCGACAAGTTTATAAATTAGACACATGAGCAGCATTTGGGAATCTTTAATGAGGAAACGTTTCGCCACACAGTGGCTTCATCTTGGGATCTTAATACAGGGAATTCTTCACTTGCCCAATCTTTAGACATGATCTACTTCCACATTCGGATTTGTCAAATGTGATACCACCTACCACTGCTGCACCTCACCTGCCGACAGTTTATAAGCCACTTCTTTGTACATATGCTGTATTCTTTTAAGATTGATGGACTTATTACATCGACTCAAGGCTGAGGGACTGATTACCTTAAACTCTTCCTGTTCTTCACCATTCTCCTTTGTATGGACTGATGAAGCCACTGTGTGGCGAAACGTTTCCTCATTAAAGATACCAAGTGTTGCACATGTGTCTAATTTATCAGGTATGGTAAAACGTATACACAACAGGGTGTCACCACAGCTTCTACAAGAGGGAGCGGAAGCACTGAATCACTACTAGCTATCAGTGGATACTAAATAATTGCCAGACATCTGGTAAACAGCGATTGTAGTCCTAACATTCAAGAAAGAGGACAGACAGGATGCGTTGATCTACATACCAGTATCACTGACGTGCATATCATGTAATCAGCACAGTCATACTAACCTCCTGAAGTTCTGTGACAAAATAATAGGGTAGGGAGAGAGAGAGAGAGAGAGAGAGAGAGAGATGGTTGGATTGACTATTCTCTGACTTCTAGAATGCATTTGATACTATGCATCTCAATAGACTATTGGAAAAACTTAAGGTGCAAGCAGGAATAACAGGGAATATACTCCTGTGGATCCAGGACTACCTTACCGGAAAGAAACGGATTGTCCGGGGAAAGATTTCAGAATAGCGGGGTTCCATATGGATCAGTATTAGAACCAGCATTCTTTCTGATGTAGATAAATGGTTCAGAGAACCGACAAGTTCCTCCTGTTCTTCACCATTCTCCTTTGTATGGACTGATGAAGCCACTGTGTGGCGAAACGTTTCCTCAGTAAAGTTCCGCAAGTGTTGCACATGTGTCTAATTGATCAACTCTTTGTGATATATGTGAATGACAAAACTGATGGGATTCAGAATATCTCTTCTGAAGATGCAAAGATAATAAGGTGAATACAAACAGATGAGGATCAGGATAAACTGCAGATTACAAGCTCAGAAAATGCACTGTTTGAATACTGGGGAAGGAGCAGGAAGACGCAGACAAGTACAGACTCGGGGAAACAGACTACAGAGTTCACTCAGGAGAGAGACTTTCGGGGTGAGCATATTGCCAAGCATTTCGCCGGAGGTACACATCAGTCAAATATCCTTTGCAGCCAATGCTCATCCTGCAAATATATGAGTAACCGTCAGGAATCTCGTCATTGAAGATCCTCTGTACAATATATATCAGGTACATCAAAGAATACACAGCACCAATGTGGAAGCCAAACATGATAAAACGTGTTAAGAAACTGGAGAAAGTGCAGAGGTATGCAACGGGATTAGTTTCAGAATTAAGAGGAGAGGTCAGAGTAAATGAACCTGTTGCCATAAGAGGAAAGAACCAGAGGAAGCATAACAACATACAGGGGAAGTGATAAGGTAGTCAGGGATACACTGTTTAAGATTCGAGAAGCACGTACACAGGGGCATAGTTGAAAAATAAAGACAATCATGGAGATGTCAGGAAGTACTTCTTCATCCTCAAGATTGTAAGGAAGTAGAATGACCTTGACGAACATGTGGAGGCGCCTCCATACATAGTTTTAACGCGCACATACACACAAGCTTGCACGAACGTACATACGTCGTCGAAGTTTTAAGGCAAGAGAAAACCTTTCCTTCTCCGCGTCGGAAATTACTCGAGTATATAAGGTATTTATTTACCAAGGCAGGGGCTGGGAGTATGAGATACCGTGGATATCTCTCTCGGATCGCACAGCGACCGAAACACTTACACTGTCTGAAAAGTGCATAGTAAAAGAGATATGCCAGAACATAAGAATGGTGGAACACTGCAATAGTCCTACTGGTCCATACAAGGCATGTCCTCAAACCATTCATTCCCGCCACGTATTTGTCCAACATTTTCCCAGAGCTACCCCAAAATTTACTGCAGTACCTCAGGTAATAATCAAACCCAGCCCTTTTCACTCTTATATTTGTCCAATTTCTACCAAAGGTCTTAGCCTCTATTACCCTACTCGGCAGATTGTTCCACGCATCGACAACTCTGTTTGAAAACCAGTACTTATTTACATACTATCTAAATCTAAATTTATCTAATTTAAAACCATTATTTCTGGTTCTTGATTGGATATTCCCAGTACTTGATTTATATCGCCTTTGTTTATGCCCACCATCCACTTATAAACCTCAACGACATCTCTCGTTCTACGTCTCTCAAGAGAGTGAAGGTTAAGGCTTTCAGTTTATCTTCATATGGGAGATTCCTTCTACAGTGGATAAAAAAAAAGTTTATATGTAAAAAGAGAGATGATATTGAAATAACACGGATGCAGGAAAAAATAAGTCACAAAAAAAAAAGACAGAAAAAAAGTCGCCGGAGAAAAATTAACAATAAAAACCTAACTTAACTTAATACTGAATATACATGTAATGCCACAATAGTATGTTAAATGTTCTCACTTTACACGTAATATATTGTCAGTAAATGACTTAAATGTTTTTGTTTCATTGTCTTACTTTAAATAAAACATAATTTTTTTTTATGTGTGTAATGCCGTTATATATAAATTGTGTTGTCAGTGTTTACAAGTCATGTACTATCAGCTCATAACAGATTTATAATTTTTTTTGTTTTATTACTTAAATTGTTTATGGTATTTAAATAAAATGTGACTTTTTTCCCATAGCCAAAATTGTCACTTATTTTCTGTGACTTTTTTCCGGACACCAAACAACACAGACCTATAAATGTGACACGTTAAAAGTTGCTTCAGTTATTTTGCATATATTTTGATTGTTGATTCCAAATATAATATTCGTTTTTCTCTATCACGTAAGATTTCTTCACAACAGGGAGACCTTTACTTTGTGTATAAAATAGTATGTTATCACATATGAAAATGTAGAATAAAGGTATATTTCTTGAAGTTACACCACTAATATGTTCCAGACTCCTTGTTAAACCTCTGTCTTTTCCCTTTAAAACTGCGCTTGATACGTTTCCGTTTATGTATTTTTGTGGCGTGTGTCTATGCAACATCCAACAATAGTCAGCCATCATATTGACACCCCATTTACCTTGACAACTTCTCTCCATCTCCTTGGAATCTTGTTAATCTTTCACTTTGCTCGCCAATCAAAGCTCATAGATTTGTCGGAAAGCCCAAATGAGCATCCTGGAAATGAATTCTGAGACTCGTATTACCCTCGTTCACCCTTTATTTGTAGTTTCGGTCTTTGTATTTACTTTTAATATATCTGAAGGCATTACATGCCTATTTTTCAACCTCAGGCAAAGAGTTTTCAAAATCAGCATCTTGGAGAAGTTGCCTTATATCTTACCCAACAAATATGCTTTTGAGCTTGTCATCTTATAATCTTGGAAACTTCTTGCAGATAAAAGCTTCAAACCGTATTTATCTCGTGGTAAAGCTTTAACAAGCTGCTTCATTAAGTCTATTTTTATGTGTAGAGGAGAAAAGTGGACATATTTCTGGATTAACTACACTGTCTCGTACTACCTTCCTGCTCTTTAATATAAGTCTACTCCTTCTCAGCCATTGTTTTTGGGACCAGTGTGGACTCTTGTACCTGCTATCCTAGTCACACAAGAATGGAATAGCAAAACAGACTCTACGGGGAGTCCATAATTTGTCCCATTTTCCAGCTTTCACTCCAGAGAATACTTAGTAAGCTTTTTGACAAAATGTGTAATATTTCTGTTTCTTTTTTAATGAGAATTTTCCCACATATATAACAGAAACTGAACAATTAACACCCTGGAGTAGCCATCATCACAGGAACCACAGCTTTACTCTGAAACAAAATAAAAATACAATAAATATTTGTACTTAAACAAACTACAAATACACTACAGGTGTTTATATTGCAAAAACAACGTCAGGCGGCAAGTTTCAGCCAGAAGTGCCCAGAACCTCTCTTTCTTTACCACAACCTCTTTCTCACCTCCCTTCATTCATGTTAAGATCTGCTCTATTGACAAGCGGCAGCGACAACACTACTTTGTAGTCGATTGGACAAAAACTGTTTGTGACACATAAACAACATTATATATGAAATCACCACATCAGAAATGATAAAAAAAATAGGCAATGTATCTTGAGCAAAGAAATTGATATAGGCCTGGGTAATATATTATAGTACCCCATCCTTTAATGTTATCTCATTTACTGTGGTATCAGAGCTAAAATTAACTGTCTTCAAAAATATTGTAAAAAAAATTAAATACTGTGGCATTTATTAAAAAAAAAGAACGGTTAATACACACAGGTTGAGAGAAAAAAGTGTAACACATAATTTATTCACAAACTGGGTTAAAGATGGCGCGTACTTAACTTGGCAGAGCTACTGCTGCTGTTGGGGACAATGCTTTTATATATATACAATACTTAGAAACATTTTCTCTACGTCCACAGCAGGACTCGAACCTGCAAACTGTGCATTAGAGTACACAGTACTTTATCCACGACGCCAGACCCCAGATAAGTATGGGCGCCTAGCCGAAGCTAGACGATGTTACCCCATACCCGGGGCATCAGGCTCATTTTCAGTTATTTCATCAAATCCTTCTACATGCAGTGAACAACGAAAGAGATTTGAAATGCTTAACAATTCGCATACAGGCGAAATTATTTACACACATTCTCTCTACGTCCACAGCAGGACACGAACCTGCAGACTTTGCATCAGAGTACACAGTACTTTATCCCCGATAAGTAAGGGCGCGGATAAAGTACTTTGTACTCTGGTGTAGAGTTTACAGGTTCGAGTCCTGCTGTGGACATAGCGATAATGTCCGTAAATAATTTCGCTTTATGCGAACTGCTAAGTATATACAATACTTATTTACATACAGTAGGGGAATATATACTTAAAATAATCATTGCTGACTATAACAGTAATACACAAGATATCTACTGTATATACCAGAGACATTAGTAAGATACACAAATAACCCGCACATAAAAGAGAGAAGCTTACGACGACGTTTCGGTCCGACTTGGACCATTGACAAAGTCCAATGGTCCAAGTCGGACCGAAACGTCGTCGTAAGCTTCTCTCTTTTATGTGCAGGTTATTTGTGTATCGTTCCAGTCACGGTATTGTGCCTTTTTGTTATTTATACATTAGTAAGATATATTGTTTTCATAAAGGTTGTTGTTTTACATCTTTTAATTCCTTTGCGAACGCAATATAATTTAATTCATGCATGATCACAAAATACTGTTATCAAAAATAATAAAAAGTTTTGACACAGAACAATGAACCATAATTTTAATTCAGTAGTTCACAACATATTATCACAATAATTAAAAATAACATTTTTATTAAATATAATGAACCCTATATTAGTTCTTATCATTCACAAGATACAGTAGTATCGACAAGTATTGTACGTCATAACTATCACACCAGGCCCGGTGGCCTGGTGGCTAAAGCTCCCGCTTCACACACGGAGGGCCCGGGTTCGATTCCCGCCGGGTGGAAACATTTCGACACGTTTCCTTACACCTGTTGTCCTGTTCACCTAGCAGCAAATAGGTACCTGGGTGTTAGTCGACTGGTGTGGGTCGCATCCTGGGGGACAAGATTAAGGACCCCAATGGAAATAAGTTAGACAGTCCTCGATGACGCACTGACTTTCTTGGGTTATCCTGGGTGGCTAACCCTCCGGGGTTAAAAATCCGAACGAAATCTTATCTTATCTTACTTGTGAATCCGGTTTCCGGTCTTTTAGACATGCTCTATCATAATCTCTCGCGCATATACCACACAGTAATTTCGTTTTACTATTAATAATATTTAAACTCTTGACATTTAAAATCTTGCATCTGTAACAAAAATTCAGTAACATACACAACATCAGGCCTGTGATACTGTAGCTTTAATAAATGTAACACTAATTATGTTCTTCTTGAAGTGGTGTAAGAGATACAGGACAGTTATGAAGCATTTTTGGTGAGGTAGGAGAAGAGAAGAATTGCAGAGTTTGAGAGGGCTATATATCAACGCCAGTAAACTCATCTTTCCTGTAAGATACATAAATGCCAAAAGTTTGAAATCGATCAAGTGAGTCATTCTCAATTTGTCAGCGGAAATCTTGGAGGAAAAAAAAAATATTTCTACCAACTACTGTAGGTAACTCATATCGGAGATACATAATATTTCTCTCCAAATAGTAAATGTAATGAAAAATTATATGATGTTACCGACAAGATGTGGAAAAAAAGACACTTATGTGCATTTAATGACTTTTATTAGAGGAAATAATAAATGTCCTTAACTGACGAAAAGCTTCCCTTAATAAATGTCCTGAAATGCACATGTCTTTTTCATACTAAATGTAAGGAATGTTATTAAATAATTAAAATAAATTATTTTATTTAATTCAGTTTGGCTCGTAAACACGTAATTTTATTTGTGGTCGTCTTGCTCGATACTGAATCAATAAGTGTTTTAATAACAAAGGGAAAAGTGTGGGTGAGGGTGAGGCTGTGAGTGGGTGGTGATGAGAGGGTGAGGCTGTGAGTGGGTGGTTGTGAGAGGGTGAGGCTGTGAGTGGGTGAGGCTGTGAGTGGGTGAGGCTGTGAGTGGTTGGTGGTCAGAGGGTGAGGCTGTGAGTGGGTGGTTGTGAGAGGGTGAGGCTGTGAGTGGGTGGTTGTGAGAGGGTGAAGTTGTGAGAGGGCGGGGGAGGTTGTGAGAGGGTGGGGGAAGAGTTGAGAGAGGGCGGGGTTGAGTGGTGAGGTTAGTTAAGAGCAGGTGAGGTTAGGAGAATGTGTTGAAGACTGCTAGGTGTGGCTGCGACGCATGGCTGCGAGGTGTGGCAGCGAGGTGTGGCTGTGAGGTGTGGCTGCGAGGTGTGGCAGCGAGATGTGGCAGCGTGGTGTGGCTGCGAGGTGTGGCAGCGAGGTGTGGCTGCGAGGTGTGGCTGCGAGGTGTGGCAGCGAGGTGTGGCAGCGAGGTGTGTCTGTGAGGTGTGGCTGCGAGGTGTGGCAGCGAGATGTGGCAGCGAGGTGTGGCTGCGAGGTGTGGCAGCGAGGTGTGGCTGCGAGGTGTGGCAGC
>NC_091296.1:34955219-34965219 GCF_038502225.1 Cherax quadricarinatus | reverse complement strand
TAACTCTCCTCTCCTATTTTTAACTGACAAATCCATTTGTTCTCTAGGCTTTCTTAACTTGTTAATCTCACTCCAAAACTTTTTCTTATTTTCAACAAAATTTGTTGATAACATCTCACCCACTCTCTCATTTGCTCTCTTTTTACACTGCTTCACCACTCTCTTAACCTCTCTCTTTTTCTCCATATACTCTTCCCTCCTTGCATCACTTCTACTTTGTAAAAACTTCTCATAAGCTAACTTTTTCTCCCTTACTACTCTCTTCACATCATCATTCCACCAATCGCTCCTCTTCCCTCCCACACCCACTTTCCTGTAACCACAAACTTCTGCTGAACACTCTAACACTACATTTTTAAACCTACCCCATGCCTCCTCGACCCCATTGCCTATGCTCTCATTAGCCCATCTATCCTCCAATAGCTGTTTATATCTTACCCTAACTGCCTCCTCTTTTAGTTTATAAACCTTCACCTCTCTCTTCCCTGATGCTTCTATTCTCCTTGTATCCCATCTACCTTTTACTCTCAGTGTAGCTACAACTAGAAAGTGATCTGATATATCTGTGGCCCCTCTATAAACATGTACATCCTGAAGTCTACTCAACAGTCTTTTATCTACCAATACATAATCCAACAAACTACTGTCATTTCGCCCTACATCATATCTTGTACACTTATTTATCCTCTTTTTCTTAAAATATGTATTACCTATAACTAAACCCCTTTCTATACAAAGTTCAATCAAAGGGCTCCCATTATCATTTACACCTGGCACCCCAAACTTACCTACCACACCCTCTCTAAAAGTTTCTCCTACTTTAGCATTCAGATCCCCTACCACAATTACTCTCTCACTTGGTTCAAAAGCTCCTATACATTCACTTAACATCTCCCAAAATCTCTCTCTCTCCTCTGCATTCCTCTCTTCTCCAGGTGCATACACGCTTATTATGACCCACTTCTCGCATCCAACCTTTACTTTAATCCACATAATTCTTGAATTTACACATTCATATTCTCTTTTCTCCTTCCATAACTGATCATTCAACATTACTGCTACCCCTTCCTTTGCTCTAACTCTCTCAGATACTCCAGATTTAATCCCATTTATTTCCCCCCACCGAAACTCCCCTACCCCCTTCAGCTTTGTTTCGCTTAGGGCCAGGACATCCAACTTCTTTTCATTCATAACATCAGCAATCATCTGTTTCTTGTCATCCGTACTACATCCACGCAGTTTTATAAAGTTTTATAAAGTTTTTCTTCTTCTCTTTTTTAGTAAATGTCTACAGGAGAAGGGGTTACTAGCCCATTGCTCCCGGCATTTTAGTCGCCTCATACGACACGCATGGCTTACGGAGGAAAGATTCTTTTCCACTTCCCCATGGACAATAGAAGAAATAAAGAGGAACAAGAGCTATTTAGAAAAAGGAGAAAAACCTAGATGTATGTATATATATATATGCATGTACGTGTCTGTGAAGTGTGACCAAAGTGTAAGTAGGAGTAGCAAGATATCCCTGTTATCTATCTATCTATATATATATATATATATATATATATATATATATATATATATATATATATATATATATATATATATATATATATATATATATATATATATATATATCTGCTGCTCTTCTATACCGAGTAATTAATATGTACCTGGCTATTAGTAGACTGAGCTGACCATCATATTCGCTGATGGACTTCATTTGGAGGTCGAAATATACAGTACAGTTATACTAGTTTTCCTGTTTGCCTACGTTTGAGCGTAACTCACCGACAAACGCTCATTACAGTTTTTATATCATAGACACACACTTGATGAGACCCACAGAGATCAGACATAGTAGAATATCTACCTCTTGTCCCCTCTTCTTATCTGTGAACTGTTTTGCATAATAAAGGCATATAACAATTGAAAGTGTTTCTCGTGTACTTGAACACCGATCTGTCAATTGGCAGTCCAAGGAAAGACGCACCAGAACGTAGCAGATTAGATTTGCCAGTTTACAGACTAGTGTGTTAATTCCAGAAACACGCTTTGAATTTTAATAAGCATTTACCACGCTAAATAGTTCATAGTTTACAAAATGTGGCAAGAACTAGCCATTATTACCTGGTCTGAATATTACGGGTTGTTGGCTGCAATTACCTAATCATGTAACAGTTGATTACTTCATATTCAGTAGCTCGTCTTACGGTTCCAACCAGGTTTCACAACGTGAAATAATAATGCTACATGTATGGAACTATTAGCAAAATACTCAGTAAATATAAAAGTATACTGAATGTAAGATTAATTTGTAAAATTTACCTGCAATCTTAAGTGTTTACGAGACAGAGAGGACAATTTCAGAAATTCTGCTAGAGTACAAAACGTTTGATCAAGGTGGTTGTTGTTTGATAACATTTTACCTAGTTCCATCTGTTTGCTAATTGCATTTCCTCATTCTGACGATAACTGTACTTGTACATCTTCACTTTCTTTATTTGCAGTAAAGTAGAACAAAATGTTTTGTTGGCGTCTTCTTGCAGGAAGCTCCTCCAATTTATCGAAACTTACGTGCTTCTTGTCACTCTCCTGATCTCAGTGCTACGGTTGAACTCGATTCAGACTTAAGATTAGACTGTCAGTGCACATCAAACAACGTCAGGTCTCTCATACTTAATGAAGAAATATTCTTATTTGGAAAATATGACATCTGTGTAGTAATAATGAAATGTCTTTGATGTATGTGGGGGGGGGGCTAGTGGTTGTGTTGATCCGTGATGAAGCATCTGTGATGCCATCATCAGCCTCTAGAGTCTCATCGTCGTTTTAACTACAAATGTTTTAATCATCTGGAATTTATAAGATGATTGGGAGCTTGTGACTGTCACTTTTGGAACGCCGGTGCTTTCTATTTCTTATGCTGGAAGAATACATGCAGATGCACTGTTCTGTCATAATTTGAAGAGTCTATAGAGTAATAAGTAATCTTCCTTCAGTATCTTCTGTATGGAATTAGAGGGATAGAATGGATATTGGTCTTCCTTCTGTAGCACCTCCAAGTACTATACCTGGTGTTTCTCTCTTGTGGTGGAGTCTTTGAGTATTCCACTAGTATCACATCTTTCTTCGAGACAGTTCTTTCAGCGCTTCGTATCTTCACGATGCTTTCAGTTGTTCATTATACTTTTCTTTCTTGAGCGCCTCGTATGGAGTAGCTTTATGGCTCGCTTATGGTCCAGTTTACCAACCATGTTATTTGTGGGGTTAGTTCATCAGTAAGGTTGATGCCTCTCTGTCACCTTGATGACGACACTGTTGTCTTGATATATGACTAGTGTAGATAAATCATACAGATGTACAAACTGTAAAGGTTTTTGTGAAACTGTCAAAAATACTAAATGAAAAAAAGGGAGTCAGGCGAGGTTGAAACCAGGAGGATTTTTTCAGGAAGTTTCTAAATATATAAGTAGATATTATGATCATGCAATTCGTGAATCACTCTCGATCGGTGTGTGGACAATGGATGCTGACATCAGCTGGCGGCCTTTGTTAAAAAAAAAACTGCCATAATCTTAAATTTTCAAGTGGCTGGCTGATCGACTGAATTTGATGAATTTGATGATCCAGTGGGAATATTAACATTATCTGTAATTCTTGTATTATAATTTTAAAGAATTGCTCCATAAATACACGTTTAAGAGGGCTAGATCATATACCATAGAGAGTAGCTGATACATTACGAAGATGACATCTTAATAACTTTCATATTTTACGGGGTGTAAGGTCTCGGTCTCAGACCTAAAACTCCACTGAAAAATAATATAACCTTTTTCTTCTCCCTCTCGTACTCTGAATATGCTGCCGACTCCCACCAGCTGGAGTCACGGCAACACTGCAGCACACGAACCTCTGCTATGTACATATACAATACAAGACATTTACCTTTATTGAAGTTGTTCTCGTTATGTTTTTAAGACTGTATTTGTGTAAGACCTAATTTGAAAAATTTAAAATTATGTGTGCTATAAAGACAGTATTGTGGTGAGCGAGGTTTGGTGTAGGTTCAACCCGAGTAACATATTCGTATAGTGAATGCAATTCGAGGACTGTCATTGAGCAAGACTGCCATTGCCCGCCAACACGTTGTGGTAAACATTGCCCAATGCACTTAGGCTACGCACCACTTGCAACTAGTAATGTTCTTAAGGTATCGGCCATAGATCCGGGCCTCGCTTGGAGAATGGTACAAAACTCTGTCCTTGAGTTAAAGTACGTAATTTCGTTGCAACCCGTCAGCAGCTCAGCCTCATGGGACTCACTCATAAGTGCTTTTGCGGAAATTCTCTTGCCTGCGGTGGTAGTATTAGAGGCTTAAGATCCAAGGAAACAGGCGAGTGTCAGGCCGCGAGTGTCACCCAGCCTACACCCAGTCTTGTCACTCGTAACTTATGCCGTCTTCGAAACGAGGAGCACAGAGCGACGAAGAGATAGAGATACGATGAATATCAGATAAAGGCACTAAAAGAAGGAAATATTATCAGTAATGATAATAATCATTATTATTATTACTACTATTATCACCATTGTTATTATTATTACAGTGCTTGTTGAAGTTCTTAGTGCAAATGCTACAGCTGTACCTACGATGTACAATCCTGAAATTCACTCAAATTCTAACAATCTTATTTCAGTGCTAAAATATAAACTTTTAAGTATACTATATGAAATCAGCAAAATATAATACAGTTTGGTTTCTGCTTTGAATAATATGTTTAGAGATGAATAACTGGATACATATCCTTGATTACTGGGGAGCAAACCTCGTAACCCACACACAGTTCCTTAAGAAACAGACAACAGAGCGCTCAGAAGACACGTATTAATTGATAGAGACATGTAAATTGAGTCTGAGGAGAGGAGAAATCTTCAGTTTTAAACTGGAAGCTGTCTAAAACTGACCAAGACATTGGCATACTGTGACACTCTCCAGTCTTCCACTTTGTGTTAGATTCTTTATCTTTTAACCCCACATCTCTTGCCAACACCATAGCATTCACTTCTCTTACAATTCCATCTATAAATATAGTGAACATCCATGGTGACATCACACATCCTTGTCTAAGGCCTACTCTTACTGGGAAGTAATCTCCCTCTCGCCCACATATTTTAACCTGAGCCTCACTATCCTCGTAAAAACTTTTCACCGCTTTCAATAACCTACTTCCTATTCCATACATTTGCAACATCTGCCACATTACCCCCCTATCCACCCTATCATATGCCTTTTCCAAATCCATAAATGCATCTTTACCCTAAATACTGTTCACCTACATGTTTCACTGAAAATACCTAGTCTACACACCCCTTACCCTTCCTGAAACTTCCTAGTTCATCTGCTATCCTGCTCTCAGTCCTACTTTTAATTCTTTCACTAATAAGTCTACCATACACTTTACCAGGTATACTCAATAGACTTACTCCACTATAATTTTTACACTCTCTTTTGTCCCCTTTACCATTATACAAAGGAACTATATATGCTCTCTGCCAATCACTAGGTACCTTACCCCCATCCATACAGTTATTAAATAAAAACACTAACCACTCCAAAACTATATCCCCACCTGCTTTTAACATTTCTTATCTCATCAATCCCAGCTGCTTTACCCCCTTTCATTCTACCCACTGCCTCACCAACTTCCTCCACACTCACAACTAGCTCTTCCTCCTTGCCCTATACACGAAATCACAGCTTCCTTATCTTCATCAACATTTAACAATTCCTGAAAATATTCCCTCCATCTGCAGGAATATTACGTGGTAAAAAAGTTATAACCCTACGGTGCATACACTTACGTACGTGTATATATATATATATATATATATATATATATATATATATATATATATATATATATATATATATATATATATGTCGTGCCGAATAGGCAGAACTTGCGATCTTGGCTTAAATAGCAACGCTCATCTTGCTATATAGGACAAGCGAAAATTTGTGTAAGCAATAATTTCGCCATCATTCTGAACCTAATGAAAAAAATATATTTAACTGGATTTGTTTAGTATTAAATTATTGTAAACAAATCTAAAATATATTTAGTTGGGTTAGGCTAAAATAAATTGCTCTTGTTATAATAAGGTTAGGTAGATTTTCTAAGATTGTTTTGGTACAAAATTAAAAAAATTTACATTGACATTAATGAAAAAAATATATCTTTAAACGTATAAGAGAAAATTTCAGAAAGGACTTAATTTTAAATGAGTTCTTGCTAATTGACCAGTTTTACATATTCGGCACGACATATATATATATATATATATATATATATATATATATATATATATATATATATATATATATATATATATATATATATATATATAGGTTGGTAGACAGCAACCACCCAGGGAAGTACTACCGTCCTGCCAGATGACTGTGAAACAGAAACCTGTAACTGTTTTGCATGATGGTAGGATTGCTGGTGTCTTTTTCTGTCTCATAAACACGCTAGATAACAGGGATATCTTGCTACTCCAACTTACACTTTGGTCACACTTCACAGACATGCACATGCATATATATATACATACATCTAGGTTTTTCTCCTTTTTCTACATAGCTCTTGTTCTTCTTTATTTCTTCTATTGTCCATGGGGAAGTGGAAAAGAATCTTTCCTCCGTAAGCCATGCGTGTCGTATGAGGCGACTAAAATGCCGGGAGCATTTTAGTCGCCTTTATAAAACTGGGATGCTTGAATGTGCGTGGATGTAGTGCAGATGACAAGAAACAGATGATTGCTGATGTTATGAATGAAAAGAAGTTGGATGTCCTGGCCCTAAGCGAAACAAAGCTGAAGGGGGTAGGGGAGTTTCGGTGGGGGGAAACAAATGGGATTAAATCTGGAGTATCTGAGAGAGTTAGAGCAAAGGAAGGGGTAGCAGTAATGTTGAATGATCAGTTATGGAAGGAGAAAAGAGAATATGAATGTGTAAATTCAAGAATTATGTGGATTAAAGTAAAGGTTGGATGCGAGAAGTGGGTCATAATAAGCGTGTATGCACCTGGAGAAGAGAGGAATGCAGAGGAGAGAGAGAGATTTTGGGAGATGTTAAGTGAATGTATAGGAGCTTTTGAACCAAGTGAGAGAGTAATTGTGGTAGGGGATCTGAATGCTAAAGTAGGAGAAACTTTTAGAGAGGGTGTGGTAGGTAAGTTTGGGGTGCCAGGTGTAAATGATAATGGGAGCCCTTTGATTGAACTTTGTATAGAAAGGGGTTTAGTTATAGGTAATACATATTTTAAGAAAAAGAGGATAAATAAGTATACAAGGTATGATGTAGGGCGAAATGACAGTAGTTTGTTGGATTATGTATTAGTAGATAAAAGACTGTTGAGTAGACTTCAGGATGTACATGTTTATAGAGGGGCCACAGATATATCAGATCACTTTCTAGTTGTAGCTACACTGAGAGTAAAAGGTAGATGGGATACAAGGAGAATAGAAGCATCAGGGAAGAGAGAGGTGAAGGTTTATAAACTAAAAGAGGAGGCAGTTAGGGTAAGATATAAACAGCTATTGGAGGATAGATGGGCTAATGAGAGCATAGGCAATGGGGTCGAAGAGGTATGGGGTAGGTTTAAAAATGTAGTGTTAGAGTGTTCAGCAGAAGTTTGTGGTTACAGGAAAGTGGGTGCGGGAGGGAAGAGGAGCGATTGGTGGAATGATGATGTAAAGAGAGTAGTAAGGGAGAAAAAGTTAGCATATGAGAAGTTTTTACAAAGTAGAAGTGATGCAAGGAGGGAAGAGTATATGGAGAAAAAGAGAGAGGTTAAGAGAGTGGTGAAGCAATGTAAAAAGAGAGCAAATGAGAGAGTGGGTGAGATGTTATCAACAAATTTTGTTGAAAATAAGAAAAAGTTTTGGAGTGAGATTAACAAGTTAAAAAAGCCTAGAGAACAAATGGATTTGTCAGTTAAAAATAGGAGAGGAGAGTTATTAAATGGAGAGTTAGAGGTATTGGGAAGATGGAGGGAATATTTTGAGGAATTGTTAAATGTTGATGAAGATAGGGAAGCTGTGATTTCATGTATAGGACAAGCAGGAATAACATCTTGTAGGAGTGAGGAAGAGCCAGTTGTGAGTGTGGGGGAAGTTCGTGAGGCAGTAGGTAAAATGAAAGGGGGTAAGGCAGCCGGGATTGATGGGATAAAGATAGAAATGTTAAAAGCAGGTGGGGATATAGTTTTGGAGTGGTTGGTGCAATTATTTAATAAATGTATGGAAGAGGGTAAGGTACCTAGGGATTGGCAGAGAGCATGCATAGTTCCTTTGTATAAAGGCAAAGGGGATAAAAGAGAGTGCAAAAATTATAGGGGGATAAGTCTGCTGAGTATACCTGGTAAAGTGTATGGTAGAATTATTATTGAAAGAATTAAGAGTAAGACGGAGAATAGGATAGCAGATGAACAAGGAGGCTTTAGGAAAGGTAGGGGGTGTGTGAACCAGGTGTTTACAGTGAAACATATTAGTGAACAGTATTTAGATAAGGTTAAAGAGGTCTTTGTGCCATTTATGGATTTGGAAAAGGCGTATGACAGGGTGGATAGGGGGGCAATGTGGCAGATGTTGCAAGTGTATGGTGTAGGAGGTAGGTTACTGAAAGCAGTGAAGAGTTTTTACGAGGATAGTGAGGCTCAAGTTAGAGTATGTAGGAAAGAGGGAAATTATTTCCCAGTAAAAGTAGGCCTTAGACAAGGATGTGTGATGTCACCGTGGTTGTTTAATATATTTATAGATGGGGTTGTAAGAGAAGTAAATGCGAGGGTCTTGACAAGAGGCGTGGAGTTAAAAGATAAAGAATCACACACAAAGTGGGAGTTGTCACAGCTGCTCTTTGCTGATGACACTGTGCTCTTGGGAGATTCTGAAGAGAAGTTGCAGAGATTGGTGGATGAATTTGGTAGGGTGTGCAAAAGAAGAAAATTAAAGGTGAATACAGGAAAGAGTAAGGTTATGAGGATAACAAAAAGATTAGGTGATGAAAGATTGAATATCAGATTGGAGGGAGAGAGTATGGACGAGGTGAATGTATTTAGATATTTGGGAGTGGACGTGTCAGCGGATGGATCTATGAAAGATGAGGTGAATCATAGAATTGATGAGGGAAAAAGAGTGAGTGGTGCACTTAGGAGTCTGTGGAGACAAAGAACTTTGTCCTTGGAGGCAAAGAGGGGAATGTATGAGAGTATAGTTTTACCAACGCTCTTATATGGGTGTGAAGCATGGGTGATGAATGTTGCAGCGAGGAGAAGGCTGGAGGCAGTGGAGATGTCATGTCTGAGGGCAATGTGTGGTGTGAATATAATGCAGAGAATTCGTAGTTTGGAAGTTAGGAGGAGGTGCGGGATTACCAAAACTGTTGTCCAGAGGGCTGAGGAGGGGTTGTTGAGGTGGTTCGGACATGTGGAGAGAATGGAGCGAAACAGAATAACTTCAAGAGTGTATCAGTCTGTAGTGGAAGGAAGGCGGGGTAGGGGTCGGCCTAGGAAAGGTTGGAGGGAGGGGGTAAAGGAGGTTTTGTGTGCGAGGGGTTTGGACTTCCAGCAGGCATGCGTGAGCGTGTTTGATAGGAGTGAATGGAGACAAATGGTTTTTAATACTTGACGTGCTGTTGGAGTGTGAGCAAAGTAACATTTATGAAGGGGTTTAGGGAAACCGGCAGGCCGGACTTGAGTCCTGGAGATGGGAAGTACAGTGCCTGCACTCTGAAGGAGGGGTGTTAATGTTGCAGTTTAAAAACTGTAGTGTAAAGCACCCTTCTGGCAAGACAGTGATGGAGTGAATGATGGTGAAAGTTTTTCTTTTTCGGGCCACCCTGCCTTGGTGGGAATCGGCCGGTGTGATAATAAAATATATATATATATATATATATATATATATATATATATATATATATATATATATATATATATATATA
>NC_091296.1:34887719-34952719 GCF_038502225.1 Cherax quadricarinatus | reverse complement strand
AAGATAATTTGAAAACTGTAAATTTTGACCTCAGTCTATTTTTTGGTCTGCTGAAAATGGCCTCGGTTTGAGGCTGAAAAATAGAATATTCTTATCTTCCCTTTGTCTCCATGTGGGCAGGCTTGTGCTATAATTGTCTCCTTGTGGGTATTTTCGCGCCATTAACCAGTGTTTATTATGCTCTACTGTTGTAATGAGTGGGAAGGGTTGTATATGAGGTGTTGCAGGCAAGGCCCAGTAATCCTACCCTGGTATTCCTCCGTTCTTACTTTATCATATTCATTGAGATAATCCTCTTTGCTGGAAGGTTTCCTGCCTGAGAAAAAGATCTGATCCTTTGTTGGATAACTTGGAAACTGATTTAGGTAAAGGAATACATATGCAACATACAACTAATTATGGTCTAAAAAAAATATGTAGGTTTTTTCAGCGAATTTTTTGTCGGAAATTGTTTATTGTGACTTAAATATATGCGTTGTGTGTCCTGCATGATCATTTGAACACGCCTACACATGTTTATAAATGACTGAAAAAATAATGTGTGATAAATTTAATTATTAATAATGTATTTTTATATACCAAGGGCCGATGTTAATTAGGAAAATAAGTCTAACTTTTGAGTATAAATTATTTTTAAAGACTATATACTTTTGCCTAGCAGACATTATGATAAAATAACATTATTTTATTAAATTTCCTCATCTAGAACAGAACATCAGAAATGTTTACACCATTTATATCCATTGGAGTTTCTAGAAACCATTTTTTTTTTCACAAAAAAAAAAAAAATTGTGGTAATTTTCAAGAGGTAAAATTACTATATTTTGAACTAAATATTTCTCTAATTTACTTTCTTGTCAACATTTTTTCTCAATATCAAGAGAAAACAATCTATCAACCCTACTCTTTAACAAATAATAAAAACAACTTTAAAATATATTTTAAAGATTAAGCTCGATAGAGTTTGCTTTCCCACGATACTGTCAAAAGATGTAGCTAAAACAAAATCTGAAAAAAAAAAAATTACGTTAAAATCCATAGGCAGTTTTATGCGTGGCTGCCTAATAAGTAACATCGCTGTTAGCGTGTCATTAAAAAACTACTAATGCCAAAAAATATTATTAGCGTCTGAACTTGGCATGAAGATGTAAGATCAGAGATTTTTAGTTGGCGGCGCTAGTGTGACAAGGAGGAAGAGAAAAATAAGCGGCGTGACAGGAGTATGAATAAAGCAGGAAGATAATCAAAAACTTAATAATGAGCACACTAGGAAATGCCAAGTCAAGGAAGATGCAGCATCAGCGTAAGAAAAGTATTGGAGCGTCAACGGTGCCAGAGAGATAAGGAAGACGTGAGATGCTTCGCATGACTTCGGTTGGCAACGGCATATAAATAACATAAGAAAAAGTTAACCTGAGACATAGCCAAACAGACCATAGCAAAAATGTTGGCAATATGAGAGAGGAAGGAAAGGTAAATGACAGTAGCTGTTAAAGATGAAATCCGTCTCCGTTTCCTGTATGTGAAGTTATTTACGAACTGATGAATGGACGTAATGGCGGCCAGACGAAACAAATGTACATACAGATAGAAGGGGGGGCGTACGTGTGGGCGGTCGTAAGTAACAACAGACGTAAGCATGGACGGTAATAAGTAACAAAAGACGTACCGAGGGGCAACCAGAGGTAACAGGGATACTTTTTCACTGTCAGAAGCAGAAACAATCTTATATATTCGCGACCGGAAGTAACACATGTCCTGTTGAACGGTAGGAAATAAGAGCAGACGTGCGTATGGGCAACAGACGTGTGGACAGTAGGAAGTAACAACAGATGTGTGGACAGTAGGAAGTAACAACAGATGTGTGGACAGTAGGAAGTAACAAGAGACTTGTGGACAGTAGGAAGTAACAAGAGACTTGTGGACAATAGGAAGGAACAACAGACGTGTGGACAGTAGGAAGTAACAACAGATGTGTGGACAGTAGGAAGTAACAGATGTGTGGACAGTAGGAAGTAACAAGAGACTTGTGGACAGTAGGAAGGAACAACAGACGTGTGGACAGTAGGAAGCAACAACAGATGTGTGGACAGTAGGAAGTAACAAGAGACTTGTGGACAGTAGGAAGTAACAAGAGACTTGTGGACAGTAGGAAGGAACAACAGACGTGTGGACAGTAGGAAGTAACAACAGATGTGTGGACAGTAGGAAGTAACAGATGTGTGGACAGTAGGAAGTAACAAGAGATTTGTGGACAGTAGGAAGTAACAACAGACTTGGGGACAGTAGGAAGTAACAAGAGACTTGTGGACAGTAGGAAGTAACAACGAAGTAACAACAGACTTGGGGACAGTAGGAAGTAACAAGAGACTTGGGGACAGTAGGAAGTAACAAGAGACGTGTGGACAGTAGGAAGTAACAACAGACTTGTGGACAGTCGTGTGGACAGTAGGAACTAACAGGAGACCTGTCGACAGTAGGAAGTAACAACAGACGTGTGGATGGTAGGAAGTAACAGACGTGTGGATGGTATGAAGTAACAACAGACGTGTGGATGGTAGGAAGTAACAACAGACGTGTGGATGGTAGGAAGCAACAGACGTGTGGATGGTATGAAGTAACAACAGACGTGTGGATGGTATGAAGTAACAACAGACGTGTGGATGGTAGGAAGTAACAACAGACGTGTGGATGGTAGGAAGTAACAGACGTGTGGATGGTATGAAGTAACAACAGACGTGTGGATGGTAGGAAGTAACAACAGACGTGTGGATGGAAGTAACAGACGTGTGGATGGTATGAAGTAACAACAGACGTGTGGATGGTAGGAAGTAACAACAGACGTGTTGATGGTAGGAAGTAACAACAGACGTGTGGATGGTAGGAAGTAACAGACGTGTGGATGGTATGAAGTAAAAACAGACGTGTGGATGGTAGGAAGTAACAACAGACATGTAGATGGTAGGAAGTAATAATAGGTGTACTCACAAACAGATGGTCGAGGGGGGGGGGGAGTCAGTCAGCACAATTTATCGTCCTGCCGCTGCAGGACGATAAATTGTCAGAGTTTTAGTCCACCGTTCATGAAGCAAAATTAGCAAATGTCTTGCTCGTCATTATTTCAGTTTGATAAATACATGAACTTTATAGAACCCTGATATTTATCCATTTGAGTAAGATTATTGGTTGATAGACAGCAACCATCCAGGGAAATACAACATTATCGTGTCATGTATGTGATTCGGAAGTCCGTTCAGCATTTTTCCCTCTGTCAGGGTTGGCGGTCTTTCCTTTCTGTCTTTTGTACAAGTCCATGACAGGTATGTCTTACAAACTTATATTTACATTCATTATTCACAATAATTTCCTATGTGATTCCTAATAGTTGTTATTCCTGTGTTATTTCCTATCTAATTTACTAGTCAGAACTTCTAGCACCTGCGATGATCCAGTAACTATTAACAAGTATGTCAATATAGATGTTATTTAACTATAGGCTCTAGAACCTGTATCTACTTTTTTTACTCGTATGCCATTTCTAAGCAGGATGAACCAAAATACACTTAGGCAGAGTAATTCCTAGCATTCAAAAACTCCTGTTTCCTGAACCTTTGTAAATATTACCTTGTTCACACTCCCAGAAGAAACTCATATTCCACAGATCACAACTCGCCTCCACCATGAGCTAACACACTCACCTGTACATGCTGGACCTCCAACACACTTTTCTATCGTCTCTCCAATTATTCCTAAGCGTGATAGCAGCGCATTTCGAGTATTCGTTGCATTTGATAGCTCTGCCTTTAATAATGTAACAATTATATTCTATGAGAACGATAACTGGACACGTTCCAGGCAATTCTTCATTCTTATTTTTTTCTTAATAAATTAAAAAAAAATCCAATTACGGTAAATGAACATACCAAGTACAATAAAAACATTACCAGATTAATGGAATACTCAAAGCACGATAATTGCGTAGAATTTATGTATGCATCACGCATAATGAGTGCTTAAACTCTGCTGCGGTTACGATAATTAATTTTTATCCGTGTGGTTTTGTGTTTTGTGGTTTTAGTTTTCTTTTCGTATTAGTTTTCCAGCTCTGTTTGACCGCTGGGTCCCAGCGCCTTGTAAATTTTACGGTTTCTTCCTCGAGCACGATGTTTGAATATTTTTTTTTTTTTGCGATAACAGAGTTCAGTTTATAATTATACCAACTTCACTGTTTCTACATCCCGCCCTCAGGATACAAAGTTAAACTTGTAACGCCTTTCTTGTATTAATTTCCAAACAATCTACCGTAAGCCACCAAAAATAAGAATTAGGTTTTTATTCAAGGTTAAGTTGGTTTAACCTAAAAGTATTTAAAATTTAAGTATTATTAACCGCCAGTAACCAAATTTTGTAAACAGAAGCGTATCCACCACTAGAGCTCTTGAACTAACCCACAGAGTACGGCAAGTTGTGATAAGTTGTTTTCCTAATGAATTTAAGGACAGTGAGATAAAAATCCTAAAAGCCGGTTTATTAACACACTAAGTTGCGATGACCTGAGTATCTGTATGTGAGATCTAGTAAATGGATTCACTGCTTTTGCAGTGAAACTCATTCATCGGAGATTTATGCGTTTGAGTAATTCCATTAGTATAAACTAACAATTTTATCATTACACTCCATCAACAGTGAAGACAGAGTTGCCCGGGAATGAAAAATTTAACTCCTGACACAAGCATATTGTAAAAGAAAGGTCATGAAATTCTAAAGCAGCAAGCTATAAATATATGTATACTTGTGAATGTGTGAGTATATATATATATATACTATATATATATATATATATATATATATATATATATATATATATATATATATATATATATATATATATATATGCAAAACAACCACTGTGAAAGAATAATGAAATTCCAAGAGCTCCTCGTGACTACTTACATTATGTGAGTAGTCACGAAAGAGCTTGTAATTTCATTATTCTTTTACAGTGGTTGTTTTGCATATATATATATATATATATATATATATATATATATATATATATATATATATATATATTTATTTATTTATTTATTTATTTATTTATTTATGCCTATGTATCCATGTACATGTGTATGCATATGCATATATGCATGTATGCATATTCATATATGTATGGGAATATGTACGTGTATTCATGTGTATGCTTGCATATGTGTATGTTTGTATGTATGTGTGCATGTGTATGGATGTACAAATAAACATGTATACATATGTGTGTAAGCATACATATACTTACATGCTGCAATAACAATCATTACTATCTTTTATGTAGTATACACCAGTGTTGAAGCCTGAAGCCCCTCAGAGAAGACTTGGAAAATGAAATCCCAACATGGGCGCCATAATATTGACCGTCGGGTAACTGCACAAGCCAAGAGTTGTTCGAACCTTCCTCTAGCTGTAATTTGTCAAGGTTAAAAATTTAAAACCGATCGGATAAGCCGTTCTGAATTTGTAAGATAAGATAAGATTTCGTTCGGATTTTTAACCCCGGAGGGTTAGCCACCCAGGATAACCCAAGAAAGTCAGTGCGTCATCGAGGACTGTCTAACTTATTTCCATTGGGGTCCTTAATCTTGTCCCCCAGGATGCGACCCACACCAGTCGACTAACACTCAGGTACCTATTTGCTGCTAGGTGAACAGGACAACAGGTGTAAGGAAACGTGTCGAAATGTTTCCACCCGCCGGGAATCGAACCCGGGCCCTCCGTGTGTGAAGCGGGAGCTTTAGCCACCAGGCCAGAAGTTAGAGGAATATAAGAGTACTCTGGCTGAATATTCAACAGTGTGTTTTTTAAAAGTGATATTTAAAGAGTGAAATTAAAAAAAAAGTAAGGTTTCATTATTTATCAGATTTCTCAGTTATATTCCATTTAAAATTTTCTTAAGTTTGCATACAAACTGTTACATTACAGAAGAGTAATGTAACAGTCTGTAGATTGGCACCAACAATCACAAGTAACAGTCTCAAGATTACTTTAAGATAGATCAGCACTGAAGGCTTTAAGCCGGTCGAATAAGGCAGTCAAAAATTATCACAGAAAACCCAGTTTTGCAATTTTAAGAGATTCTTAATAATAATAATAATAATAATAATAATAATAATAAAAACAATAATAATAATAATAATAATAAAAACAACAATAATAATAATAATAATAATAATCTTTATTTCTGCAAGTACATGTACTAAGTATACAGACCTAGCTGACATCAGTGACATACTACTAATAGAAAGCCGCTTGTTATGTACAGCATTTCAGGCAAATCAGGTAAAAAAAAATTCCCCACGATGCGACCCACACCAGTCGACTAGCACCCAGGTACCTATTTTACTGATAGGTTAACAGGGAGAGAAGATGTCTTAAGGAAACACGTCTTAATGTTTCCATCCATACCAGGGATAGTACCGGGGAATATATAGGGAGCTTTCACTGCATGTGTAACTACAGTCAAACACCTCAATTAGGACCATTTGAAGTCTCTTGCCTTGCACTATCTGGAACGCAGGCGAGAAAGATACATAATTCATACCTGGAAAATCTTAAGAGGG
Organism: Cherax quadricarinatus; assembly: GCF_038502225.1. Classification (NCBI taxonomy): domain Eukaryota; kingdom Metazoa; phylum Arthropoda; class Malacostraca; order Decapoda; family Parastacidae; genus Cherax; species Cherax quadricarinatus. Next base: position 34,946,108 of record NC_091296.1, on the reverse strand, counting down.
ACTAGTCCCAAATTTGCACGCAGAAATCACTCCTCACGAAAGCAAAAGACTCGACAGGCGGTACAACTTCCACCCGATGAACGGCAGGAGTGCTGTGAGTACAGTAACAAATAACACAGTAAGTGTCAGGGGCCTAAGTCTGTTCACCTGCCTCCCACCATACATAAGGGGAATTACGAATAGACCCCTGGCTGTCTTCAAGAGGGAGCTGAACACATACCTAAGGTCAGTATCTGACCAGCCAGCTGTTGACCGTACTTTGGATTGCAGGCGGCCGACAGAAATAGCTTGGTTGATCAGGCCCTGATCTACCGTGAAGCTTGGTCTTGTACCAGACCGCCGGGGCATTAACCCCCTGAACACCCTCCAGGTAGCATGTGTCTAAGGCTAGTTTGAAGAGAAGGTTTGTTTTCTCGTTTATATTATGGAATCCAGTAGAACGACCTTAATGAATCTCAAACAGAATATTCCCGGGAATATTCCACAGCAATGTAAGAAAATAATAAATATTTTTAAATTGATCTTAATATAATATTGTAATTTTTAGAAAAACAATGTCTTGCGCAAAAAGTATACAATATTGGGTAAAAAATTTACTTGGTGTTGGATTGAAATGTTTTCAAGATCTGTTTATTATCTTCAGAATGATTGCCCAGTTTCTTATTGATTCAAAAAATTAAGTAGGATTCACCAAAAAATTATTAATAAAATTACCAAATTGGAGGCTGTAAAGAGCATTAATAACATTAATCCCCTAATTATGACACCCTGATGATTAAAGTTTAAAGCAACCAAAAGAGGCATTCTATATTTATTGCAAGGAATTTAACAGTTCAACGTACATCAGCTATGTTAGCAAATTTGCAAATTTGTACCTACAATGAGCAAAACCAATCCGAACGTTCCTCTAATTAAGAAATACCAGCAATAAATGTTTGAATACGACCAGAAATCATTATCAACTAGCTGAATGTAAATCTATATCACAATGAATATAATAAAACTGCATATTGGGACTAACGCAGTCCACTAACAATGCGAAGCTTCCATCAAAGCTAACCAGACAAGGCATTCTTCTGGTATTACCCTGAATCAAATGATTTTTTTTTTTTTGTAAGATATTTTCTTTGTGTGTTGCATCAGTTTTTGGAACTAGTCAGATGAGGCATAGGCAACATATTTCATTGGGAAAATATTCCTTAAAATTTAGAAAGTAAATGAAATAGGGAAGCCGGCACCTGGACGCTCCAATAACAATCCCACCTTCGTGTAAGCAGGACACATGAATGTTGAAAGTTTGAAGCCGATCACACGAAGTTTCCTCAAGTTATGACAGAAATCAAAATCGGGAAAGATGAATAATATTTAATATTTAATTTTTACGTATTATGATTTATTATTAAATCAAATTAAAATATACCCTTTCGATAATAAATAATGGTAATACAAATAATAATAATTATAATAACAACTACCATAATAATATATTATATGACAAGTAAGGCAATAAACGCCATTAGTGAATAAGACGAACATTTTGCTTTCACTCATAATATATATAAATGTGAATGGTCATCCTTTTTTTAATTTAATGTGCCATAAAATAGAAATTTTCTCACTGTGCTGATAAAAATGTATTTAATATATACATTTTTAATATCATGGGAGACCAGAAAATTCGATATATGGTAGTTAATATGAATGACCTTTCATAGTCATCCATCTGTTTGAACTCATGATTTCAAACATGAAAACTAATTACCCGTTTCATACCAAAGCCCCAGAAATATATGTAAATTGATCTGATGTAAAATATTTGTTAATTTCAATTTGCCTTAAAAAATAAGAACAATTAAACGATAATGCCCATAAGCCCAGATATTACAAAGAGATGACAACACATTATTCAGATCACGAAATATTAAACTAATTTTAAGCTAATTCCAAACTGAACGCCAATTAACGCATTGTGCGATGCAGTTTTAGGATTATCTTTTGTGGCGCTGTGGTGTTTATGCTCATCGATTTGTGTTTGTGAGGGATCGTGACCTGGCGCCTGGCTGCTCCCTTACGCTTTTATTGATCGGCATTATAATCAGTACACAAATAACCTGCAGACAGGAGAAAGAAACTTATATTGACGTTTCAGTCCGACCATTAACTAGGCACACTGTGTGACTAGTTAATGGTCCTATGTGTGGTTTATTTGTGTATTGTTCCAGTCACGGTATTGTGCCTTTTTATTCATTAGAATTAATACTTTTTTTGAGCTTTGTAATACCTGTTTTTAAAATTGTATATTAAATTTGTCGTAGCTACTACTGCATCCAGTTTATTCCAGTTCTTTACCACCATAAACTGAAAAGTATTTCTTAACATTCCTGTTGTTCATTTGTAATTTTAGTTTTCATGTGTTCCCTTGTGTTTCATCCACGCATTTCAATCTTTCCTTTACCTCCTGGTCAGTTTTTCTTGTACTTTTTAACCCGTAAACTGTCCAAACAGATCTATGTTCACATGCGTAGTGCTCCAAAAGTAGATCTACGTTTTTTTACATATTTTCAAATATAAAAAAAAAATAGATCAAAGTTTTTTTACACGTTTTCAAATGTAAAAAAAAAACAAAAAGAAGATCTACATTTTTTTTACATACTTTCAAATGTTGAAAAACTGTAGATCTACGTTTGGACAGTTTAAGGGTTAATCTTTCACTTCCGTCCTTTTCTATTCCATAGTCCCCTCAGTATTTTGTATATCATGGTCATACTTGTAGTCGCTTCAGGTGGTCACCGGCGCCGAGGTCTAGTCCTAGATCAGGCGTCCTGGTTGCTGGCCTGATGGATCAAGCTGCTAATGCCCACCGACTGCAGTCCAAGGATTGCATCACAACCCGGCTCATCAGAAACTGATATGAGAAATCTGTCTTTGGAAGACTGCTGAGAATTGTCAATAATACCTCTTATGCATGAAGGGAGGTGTTAAAAGAACCTCTTTTTAAATTTACTGAGTACTCAGAGTACTCATCACTACCCTGCTTTTCACTCCAGGTATCCTGCACTGCCTACCACGCCTCCTATTATATATAACGAATTCTGTGTGCAGATTTGGGCTCAGTTCCTCCCTTTTGCAGAATCCTCTCGGCATCTTATTTCTACATCTCGTCCTTGAATTCACATCTCGCCCATGGATCAACATCTCGACCTTGTGTGAATATCTGCTATCTGTATCTCGACCTTCTATCTCCATCTCTACTTTGCATCAGTTTCAGAAACAAGCTCTTTAGGATCTGCTCCTATTTTGAGCAAGTAACGGCTAGAGGTCGTAACTTGTAACCTTGTGACCTGGATGGCAGTAGAATATAAACAAATGGGTTGCAGCCAGAGCAGTTCACATACACACACACACACACACACACACACACACACACACACACACACACACACACACACACACACACACACACACACACATAGGCGCATGGGCGCCTGGCAAACCTGAGAACAGCATTCCGATACCTTAGTAAGGAATCATTCAAGACACTGTACACCGTGTATGTCAGGCCCATACTGGAGTATGCAGCACCTGTTTGGAACCCGCACTTGATAAAGCACGTCAAGAAACTAGAGAAAGTACAAAGGTTTGCAACAAGGTTAGTTCCAGAGCTAAGGGGAATGTCCTATGAAGAAAGATTAAGGGAAATCGGCCTGACGACACTGGAGGACAGGAGGGTCAGGGGAGACATGATAACGACATATAAAATACTGCGTGGAATAGACAAGGTGGACAAGGACAGGATGTTCCAGGGAGGGGACACAGAAACAAGAGGCCACAATTGGAAGTTGAAGACACAAATGAGTCAGAGAGATAGTAAGAAGTATTTCTTCAGTCATAGAGTTGTAAGGCAGTGGAATAGCCTAGAAAATGACGTAGTGGAGGCAGGAACCATACACAGTTTTAAGACGAGGTTTGATAAAGCTCATGGAGCGGGGAGAGAGAGGGCCTAGTAGCAACCGGTGAAGAGGCGGGGCCAGGAGCTAGGACTCGACCCCTGCAACCACAAATAGGTGAGTACAAATAGGTGAGTACATGCACGCACGCACACGAAGCCGTATGTAAGTACCGATGGGAAGTACAGATAGGTACCTGGGGAAGTGGCAGGTAAGTGCCCTACAGAGTGGCAGTTAATTTCAAGGGGAAAATTGCATGTAATTACCGGGAAAGTGGCAGTTAATTACTGGGTAAAATGACAGATAAGTATTGGTTGAGTATTAGGTAAGTATCGGGGAAAGTGGTTAGATTACAAAAAAAAAAAAAAAAACTAACTATAACTAGAGACAATAGCAAGCCGCCAGCCACAACTAGCAACAAGCAGCAAAGAGGCGGGCGAGGCAGACATAAACAAATACATATCGCTCCCGTGGTGAAACCTGAGAATAGGACGGTATCGATACCAGAGAGGAAATAAAGTTGAGTATGACCGAGGAGAAGGCAGAAGAGAAGAAAAAGAATAGCGAGGGTTGCAGATGAGGGGGAGAAAGAAAAGAAATATAAGAGTTGAGAGAATAGGGGGAGAAGGAAATGAAGAATAAAATTCAAGATTAAGAGATAAGAGGACACAAAGGTTCTTTACATAAGTGAAATTGAAAAGAGAAGAAAAAAAATAATCGCATTAATAAAAAAAAAGTTAAAAGGTTTAGATTTTAGATTTTGCCGCTGAAGCGTTACTTTATTATGCGCCCTCTGTCCTTCCTGTGGACGGTAGCGTAAGAACATATGGATGCATGAAAGGCAGAGGAACTAGGCCCCAAAATGGTTTACAGGAGTATATCTGGATTTGTATCTACAGTTCACTTATCTGTTGCAAGCAAATTTAGGAATCTTGCTTAATATACCTGATATTTTATTTTCATTAATAAGATATCTTAACATATTACATACATGTAGGTTATTATACTATCTCTGCATTCCTCAATTAAGCACATAGTGTTTGCGAGAGTGACTATAGGCGACATTTTGTTTGATCATCATCTGTATGTCTGCCAAACTGTCAAAAGTACTTGTAATCAAGCCTAAGCCTGGTTTCTTCAACATCAGTCAGTCTGTGTGCATGCCAAACTACCAGAAGTACATGTAACCAAGCCTAAGCCTGGTTACTACAACTTATCTGTGTTCATGTTATAGTGGGTAATAGATCTATCTACTCAGGCTTCTAACTGCATTCCTACATTCAGTTTAATCTACATTTTCCTTCAAAGTATTTTTCTTGGCTAACGTATCAACTTTATCATAAAGGAGTAATCCAATAAGTGCGGTGGAATCTGTAGTAATTGTACATTAATTGCCGTTTTCCGGATTTTTGAATATTTATATTTGGCTTCTCCAGTGAGCATGTCAATCATTGTGGGAGTCAAGAGCCTTCAGTGATGACATAGATTCAGAATAATCAGAGAGCCAAGCTCAGTGTCATAAGTTAGCTTTACTGCCATTAGATGACAAACAGTTCAGTTTACAGTATTAATTCTTATGCCTAACTCAACAGTGCTCCTACCATTCTTAACTGGGGAGGTGGCAACAAGAGCAGATGCAGCTCTGCTATTAGACTCCTGCTTAGATCCGTCAGTGTATATAACTAGTGGTAAATTATTACTAATAGTTAAGCGAGAGATTTCTATTTGAGCAGTTGCTATTACAAGTGATTTAAGGAAGAGATTACTAGTGATTAGATTCTTAGGAGGAGCTTGCAGGTATGTGACATTAAATGAACACATCATCCATGGAAGGGTGCAGTGCTCTGTTGTCTACAGTGTTGCAGTTCGTTCAGGTTACAAAACTTAATATAACAGCATGTTTTCATATCCATTTAGGTCTCTGTATTTACTTCTAGTCATTTATTGAGATTCGTAGTGACAGTGTCTTGTTCATTTCTTAACATTTTAATACCAAGTACAGTGTTAATCACAATCCTGTCACTCGTACTGGAAACACCAGGATCCTTCCTCAAATGAAGAACTTGGTAGATTGTGTCAGCCAGTAATAATTCTGAGGGCTTCATTTTACATTAACTCCAAGGGGCGGAGAGAATTTTCCTTAACTGATATTAATATGTGCGTAGCATAACCAGTTAGGAATCTGATATAGGCTATGTACATAATTTTCATTATTCTCACATTAGCACCATAGTTGTGGTTGTATCCAGCAATCGCATTAATAAAAAAAAGGTTGAAGACATGTTAAACTTTTTACTGCATAACGTAAATAAATGTCCGGGCTTAACAACCTGCCTAGTCTAGGGGCATTTAAAATATTAAACCACATAAACCAACCTAGGACCAAGCTTGTTCCTTCACATAAATTATGAAGCGTTAATTAAATGATCAGTACTAATGTTTATTATAAGTAGAGCACAAAAACTAAATATATATAAAAATATAACTATATTAATAGTAACCTTACATATACAACATACAACTGGACAAGTATCTTCACCAGGTACCAGATCAACCAGGCTGTAGTGGATATGTGGGGCAGCGGGCCTCCAGCAGCAACAGCCTGGTTGACCAGGCAAGCACCAGACGAGCCTGGCCCATGGCCGGGCTCCGAGAGTAGTGAAACTCTCGAAAATCTTCAAAGGTATATCAAAGGCAAATGTAACTTATCCACTACATACAAAAATCGCCATACACCAGTACACTTGTACGAAGTACTCACGTTAGTTCACTTGCACTGGTACTCGTGGTTGAAAAACATAATCATTTATAAGCAGGGAGGCTCCATGATTCACCCCCTTCTGCCGGTCTCTTAGCCTGCAGGCAAAACACTCCACGAGTACTCTCCACTACACAGGCCCCTGCACACCAGGGCCTTACAGGTAAACATGAAAGCACCAAAACCAGTAAAATCACCTATGGCCTAAACTACCCAAAATCACCCCCCCCCCCATTTACGCAAACACCGCACCATGACGTCTTATGACGTCTTGCATCAGCCGCCGCTCTCCTCGTACTAATTCAAAAACACACCTCAGTGACCTCACCTGCTCCTGTTCTTTCCTGGCTACTCTTCAGGACTAATACGCGTCCGGTTTGAGAACAAATCCCTTAAACTAACATTATATATGGAGCGTTTTTTTATACACATATTTTTACAACATTGCGTAATAAGAGATAATAAATTAACAAAAACTATTATTATAGCATATAAGTAATATCAAATGGAACATATGAATATAGAGAAAAGTAGAAAGGGAGATAAATGAGGTTAGCTAGAAAGAAAAACAGAAAGAAGGAAGGGATTAGGAGGGGAGTAAATGAGATACAAGGAAGATCACAAGAGACTGGTCAGGATCTATAAAAAAGTCACTGACAGATTTATACGAGCGAAGAGCAAATAAAATAGTCTTATTCGTGTTAAGTATATTATTTATGAGTGTTGAGAGACAAAGGCATAGAGAAAAATGCTAGCTAAACGTTTTAAACGAGAAGTATGGCGAGGACTAGAGAATTAAGGAGAAAAATCAGGATTGAGTATGCATTAATTTGAAGGGAAGAAAACAGACAGTACAAGAATGACATATAAATGCCAAAACGAATTTGAAATTCATGCACAGCCACATTAGACGAAGGATAGACGAAGGATGACTACGAGGTATGTCAAGTATAAGTTTAAGGAGATCTTTAGGGAGGCATCAGTGAAAAATACTAATAATAGTTAAAGAAAAGGTCTGTAAACGAACTAAGGGAATTAAATATGACCAAAGCATTTAGGCTAATGGAGTATCACTGTAAGTGTTGCGAGAAGAATAGTGTGACTCAAAAATAAGTATATCTACATTTCAACCGAAATGAGCCAACTGTCGGATAACTAGAAACTTGTAAATATACTGTAGCTTAGGTACTAACTACTACACGAAAGAAAAATGGTTGAACACTTAAAAAAAAAATAAAAGAGAGAGAGAGAGAAACAGCATGGATTCGTGGGTCGCAAAGTCTTACTTTAAAAGTTGAGGGATTGGAGTAAAATTTAGCAGATTGGCACCAACACGGATCAATAATAATCCAAAGCTTCCTCTAAAATACCTCACCATTGACAGTTTGAAATCGATCGGATTGCACATTGAAAAATTGTTGCAATGAAATATAATGCTGTTTTCAGAGTTTTTTCAATAAAATTGTCAAATAAATAGCTCAGCATCAATTAAGGCATTTATCTAATTAAGATGCACAAGTATTGAGTATACCTGGAGAGAATTTCGGGGGCCAACACCCCCGCGGCCCGGTCTGAGACCAGATCTCGTAGTGGATCAGGGTCTAATCAACCAGGCTGTTACTGCTGGCTGCACGCAAACTGACGTACGAATCACAGCCCGGCTGGTCAGGTACTGACTTTAGGTGCCTGTCCAGTGCCTTCTTGAAGACAGCCAGGGGTCTATTGGTAATCCCCCTTATTTATGCTGGGAGGCAGTTGAACAGTCTTGTGCCCCTGACACTTACCGTGTTGTCTCTCAGTGTACTTGTGGCGCCTCTGCTTTTCAGTGGGGAAATGTTGCATCTCCTGCCGAGTCTTTTGCTTTCATAGGGAGTGATTTTCGTGTGCAAGTTTGGTACTAGTCCCTCTAGGAATTTCCAAGCATATATTATCATGTATCTCTCTCGCCTGCATTCCAGGGAATACAATAATTTAGGTGCCTTATCGTACTTATGTGTGCCGGGAAAGTTCTTTGTACACTCTCGAGGTCTGCAATTTCGTTTGCCTTGAAGGGGGCAGTTAGTGTACAGCAGTATTCCAGCCTAGAGAGAACAAGCGATTTGAAGAGAATCATCATGGGCTTGGCATCCCTTGTTTTGAAGGTTCTCATTATCCATCCTATCATTTTCCTAGCCAATGCAATACATAGATTGTGATCTTTGAAGGCGAGATACTCTCACATTATCACTCCCAGCTCCTTCACATTACTTTTTCGCTCTATTGTATGGTTAGAATTTGTTGTAAACCCTGATACAGTTTTAATTTCCTCAAGTTTTCCATATCTGAGTAGTTGAAATTTCTCTTCATTGAACTTCATTGTTTTAAGTGGCCCATTTGGAGATTTGGTGATGTCCGCTTGGAGTCTTGTGGTGTCTTCCATAAAGGACACTGTCATGGCAATTCGGTTGTCATCCGCAAAGGAAGGCACGGAGCTTACGTCTCTGTCTATGTCAGATATGAGGACAAAGAATAGGATGGGAGCGAGTACTGTGCCTTGTGGAACAGAGTTTTTTCACTGTAACTGTCTATTACTCTTACTATTACTCTTTGTGTTCTATTTGTCAGGAAGTTATAGATCCATCTATCATGCATTTTGTGCACTATTACACCGTGGACTCACTTGTCGAAGGCTTTTGCAAAGTCTGTGTATACTACTGCATTTTGTTCATCCTCTATAGCATCCAGGACCTTGTCATAGTGGTTTAGTAGCTGGAACAGGCAGGAGCGACCTGCTCTAAACCCGTGTTGCCCTGGGTTGTGTAATTGATGGGTATCTAAGTGGTTGGCGATCTTGCTTCTTGGAATGTTAGTGCTGTCGGTCTGTAGTTCTTTGCAATTGCTTTACTGCCACCTTTGTACTATAATGGGGCTATGTCTGTTGTTTTTAGTGAATGTGGGACGACCCTGTGTCCATGCTCCTTCTCCATAGAATGCTGAAGGCACGTGACAGGGGCTTCTTGCAGTTCATGATGAACACGGAGTTCATGAGTCTGGGCCTGGGGCAGAGTGCATGGGCATGTCATTTATTGCCTTTTCAAAGTCTTGTGTTGTTAGGGTAATATCAGAGATTTTTGAGATGACCAAATTTTGATTCTCGTTCATAAAGAATTCATTTGGATTGTCGACCCTTAGTCTGAGTAACGGCTCACTGAACACTGAGTCGTATTGGGACTTTAGCATCTCACTAATTTCTTGGCTGTCATCTGTGTATGTCCCATCTCGCCTATTCAGGGGCCCAACAATGGATGTTCTTTTTTCCTTAGATTTGGCATAAGAGAAGTATTGTTTTTCAATATTCTTTATGGCTTTTAGTTCTTCCTGAGATTCTTGTCTCCTGTAAGATTCCTTCAGCTTAATTGACCACTGCCTCCCTTCGTATTTCAGATATATTGGCCCCTCTCAGCAGCTCTGTGATTCTTCTCCTTCGTTTGTATAGGGAGTGTCTGTTTCTAGTTTACATCTTCTCTTTTTCTTAATGGAATGTGCCTTGAGCAGATCTCAAGAACCACAGAGTTAATTTTTTCTAAGCAAAGGTTCGGATTCGTGTTGTTTAGGCTATCTTGCCAGCGTGTTTCATTTAGGACATGGTTGACTTGTTCCCATTGTTTGTTTTTGTTATTGAAGTTGAATTTTGTGAAGACACCATCATGACTGAACACATTTTGCTGGTAAGGCTCCCTGTGCATACATGTATGTACCTCTATTATGTTGTGATCTGAGTGTATTGTCTTTCATACAGTTTTATTATGTATCAGATCGTTGTTGTTAGTGAAGATGAGGTCCAGCTTATTTTCTAGTCTTGTAGGCTCTAATATTTGCTGGTTTAAGGTGAATTTGGTGCAGAGGTTTAATAGTTCGTGTGTGTGGGTGAATTTTCATCTAAGCTGCCTCTTGGGGTGATCTCTTCTAAAATATTATTTGCTACACTCCTCCATTTTAGGTGTCTGAAGTTGAAATCTCCCATTAGCAAGATGTTTGGGGTAGGAGTTCGGAGATTTTCCAGACAGTTGTCAATTTTCAAAAGTTGTTCCTGGTATCGTTAGGAAGTTGCATCTGGAGGCTTGTATACTCCCACAATGACAAGGTTTTGGTTTTCAATCTTTACCACCAAAGCTTCAACTACATCATTTGAGGTGTTTAGTAGTTCTGAGCAAATGAGTGACTCTGTGACGTACAAGCCTAAACATCCTGTTGCCTATTTAGTCTGTCGCATCTGAATAGGTTATAACCTGGGATCCATATTTCGTTGTCAAAATGACCCTTGATGAGGGTCTCTGTGAATGCTGCAGACATTGCATTTGACTCCGTGAGCAGACCCTTGATGTAGGGAATTTTGTTATTTGTTGACGGCTTTAGACCCTATATATTTGCAGACAAATGTCGTTATATTGATGGAATTTAGGGTTTTTTTTTATTTGCTGGCTCTAATATTTGTTCTGGAGTAGAGGCCAATGACTGTGCCTCTCCCCCAGAAGTGTTTCAGTTAGTGTAAAATTACTGTCATTTTTTGCCAGTCTTTTTTTCTTCCTGGCACTAGAAAACCTCCTTCTCTGGAGAGGTTATGGCTCCCCTCTTTTGTTTCCCATAGTCTTGCTGGTCTGTCTTCTTGTCCCCTTTAGATGATGTGCCTGGCAGTACACATTGTAGCATTTTCTTTCATGGAGTGACGTGTGACACATTTCGGGGTGAAATAAGTTACAGGAAGGGGAGTTGCACCCTCTTGTTGTCATGTGGGTGCAGCATTTTTTGGGATGGTCAGAGGTGCATGTCCCACTTGTTTTACCAGATATACCATGCCTGCAGATACCCAAGGCATAGAATTTGCATAGACTGGAATTTTGTTTGCTAGTGCATTTTTTTCTGTTTCCCCCTCTACCTAAAACCCCTGTATGGACATCAGTGCTTCCATCAGTTTTTACTGGTAATGTGTCAACACTACTCCCTGAGGTATCATTCCCTTTTGTTCCATGTCCATCAGTATCACGATTTTTGTACTTCTTTAAATTGAATAGCATTGTCTTTACCTGTTTCATCACCAGGGCCACTATCTCCATTTGATGCACTGTCCTCCAGGACAACACTAGCACCCTCTGTAGCACTGCCTTCCAAGACAGCCTCATCCAACTCACCCATTCTGTTTTCCCAGCTGTCATATCAAGCTGACAAGTCTTTCAAGAAGGATATTTTATTGGTGTTCTTGTCTTTTAATTTAGATGTAATTTCCTCATATAGGTGTATCTCGTTTGGGCAGACCCAAAAACATTTCTCTGATTTTATATTAAAAGTGGTCACTGGTGTAAAGTTGCTGCACAACCAATGGGACCGACCATTTACCACAGAGATTGCATGCAATCCAGGCAGGACTTCGTCTGTTACCCTTTCTGTAGACTACACAGATTTTCATGGTGAGGGTCATTTACAACACTTTATAACTCTCCTAACTAGCTAGTCTATAACTACAAAAAGTATTTAGTTGTCTTTAGCAGTTCTTCTGGGTAGGCTTGCTAGGATAGGCTTATTATGTAAAAGATTATATATATATATATATATATATATATATATATATATATATATATATATATATATATATATATATATATATATATATATATATGTCGTGCCGAATATGTAAACTGGTCAATTAGGAAGAACTCACTTAAAATTAAGTCCTTTCTAAAATTTTCTCTTATACGTTTAAAGATATGTTTTTTCATTAATGTTGATGTAAAAATTTATAATTTTGCACCAAAAGGAACTTAGAAAACTTACCTAACCTTATTATAACAAGAACAATTTATTTTAGCCTAACCCAACTAAGTATATTTTAGATTAGTTTACAATAATGTAATACTAAACAAACACAGTGAACTATATTTTTTTCGTTAGGTTCAGAATGATTTTGGCGAAATTATTGCATACATAAATTTTCGCTTGTCCTATATGGCAAGATGAGCGTTGCTATTTAAGCCAAGATCCCAAATTCTGCCTATTTGGCACGACATATATATATATATATATATATATATATATATATATATATATATATATATATATATATATATATATATATATATATATATATATATATATCTGGCACCTCTGCCAGAGAGAGGCTGTGGGCATCCTCCTCTGTGTTTTTGGCACAATATCGTCTAATCAAGAACACCTACCAGGATTATTATCAACAGGCTGGTGTGTGAATATCTGCTGCTCGTGTTGGAAAGGGCCAGAAGACTCTGCGTTTCGTCTCTTCCTTCAGAATCAAGAAAAGTGTTGTGTATGTGAATTCAGTGAGGGAACATAACAGTCACCATGGGTAGGTGAGGTCACTGAGGGAAGGCCTAATGGAGGAGGAGGCGGAGGTTGAGGGGTAATACTGTGTCTCCCCCTTCCCCAAACAGGCGCGCATACACGGAGTGTTTGTTCACCGTGTGTATAGTGTATATAGTGTGTAGTGCGTAGTATGAGCATGGTATGCGCATAGCACGTGTAGTGTATAGCGGCGTGTCGTTTATAGTGGGGGCTGTGCACAAAGCATAGTGGTGCATAGTAACAGGTGCGCAGAGAATAGTGGCGTATAATAACAGGTGCACAGAGCATTGAGGTGTATAGTGACTTGTCCTGGGAGGGAGTGAGTGCCCTACTCCGCCTCATCACACATCTTCCACCCCTCCCTTTCCTCCACCGCCCACCTTAAGGAGGGGAGACCCCTCTCCTCCCCCTACCACCACCATGAACTATATGCGGTATGTGCCATGCGCCATTTTCTCTTCAGCCTGGGCTTACCACACAGTTTGAGGTATGGCAGATGATGAAGCCAGCCAGCCACAAAGCCAGGGAAACAGTGCACCCAACAATGAAAGAAGAGGCACATGTCAGGTGTGCGGAGAGTTTCGAGCACGCAACAGGAATGGTCGCATTCGTGCACACAATGGGTGTGCGGGATCACACATGCCCCCAGCAGAGAGCAGCCCACAGCCTCCACAGGCAGATGACAATTCCAATGGCAACCCCCTCAGTTGCGATAACCTTCTGTTGGCATTCAAATCCACTGCTAACAGTACCCTATCCCACATCCCTAAAGCGGCTCGCCCATATGCAGCAGGGAAATTCACAGACCTTCTTAAGCAGGTGAATGGAGGTTCCACCAACTTAGAAGCCCGAGGCACCATCCAAGCATGGCGCAACCTGCTCCTGTTCGGCAATGTCTGTCTTGCAGTTCCTGAGAGAGGAGGCAAACTGCTAACCACGTCAGTTATCAAGGCAGTGCGCAACTACCCAAGAACGGATAATTGTGTCCCTCTGCCCCATCATCGCAGGAATCACAAAGGTAGACCCAAGAAAAGCCCCACTGAAAACGAGAAAATTTGCGCACAGGTTAGCAAAAAAATTGAAGAAGGTAACACAGTGGGAGCAATCCGAATAATTACAAGTGACGACACTGTAGCCCCCAAAGATGAGACCACGGCCCAAGCACTAAGAGACAAGCATCCAACCAGGGACACCATAACCATCAACAACAACCCTGAGGAAGACCCTATCACTGAACAATTAATTTTGCCTGAATCGGAAGTCTATAAGGCGATCGTGTCATTTCCTGCAGGATCTGCAGGAGGTTACACTGGAATTCGACCTCAGCACCTCAAGGAGATGGTAAATCCAGTACTCGGTGCATCTGCATCACTTCTTCTCACCGAGTTAACAACTTTCGTCAACAACTGCCTGGCTGGGCGAATCCCAGAAGAAGTTAAACCTTTCTTTTTCGGAGCCTCACTGTGTGCGTTGAAGAAGAAGGATGGGGGAATCAGACCCATTGCGGTTGGAAACACTCTTCGCCGTCTCGTGGCCAAAGCAGCAGTAAGAAACATTCGCCTAGAAGCTGCCAGTTTACTCCAGCCACACCAACTGGGCTTTGGGGTCCCTCAAGGCAGTGAAGCTGCAGCTCATGCGGCAAGGGCCTACATCAGCGACCTACCAGAAGACAAGGCTGTAGTCAAACTTGATTTTAGAAATGCCTTTAATATGGTAAAGAGAGATGCTGTCTTGCCAGCTGTTCGGGATTGCTTCCCCAGTCTTTTTCCCTTCATCTCAGCTGGCTACAGCAAACCCTCAATTCTTTTGTTCGGAAAACATGAAATTCAATCATCAGAAGGTGTTCAGCAGGGTGACCCACTAGCTCCGCTTCTCTTCTGCTTGGCAGTAAGAGAACTAACTTCCAGCCTACGCAGCGAGCTCAACATCTGGTACCTGGATGATGGCACTCTGGCAGGTACTGAAGAGTCCCTCGTAGGGGACCTACAACTGGTGAAAACACAGGGAGAAGACTTGGGACTCATCCTCAATCCCTCCAAGTGTGGAATCATCACAGCGAACCAGGAAATAATCAATGCTGTGCGAAGAATCCTCCCAGAAGTCTCTACTACCACTCTGTCCAACAGTACCCTCCTGGGAGCACCGCTGGGTCACCAGGCCATCGACACAGTCCTCAAGGACAAATTGAATGACCTGATGAGAATGGAGGAGAGAATAAGCAATCTTGATGCCCATGATGCTCTGGATCTCCTCACAAGGTGCCTTACTATTCCAAGACTCACTTACTTCCTGAGGTGTGCACCCTCTTTTGACAACCCAACACTCAACGAATATGATGCACACCTGAGGTCAACCCTTAAGAAGGCACTGAACCTGTCACTAGAGGATCAGCAATGGGATCAGGCAACCCTCCCAGTGCGAC
This sequence comes from Cherax quadricarinatus, assembly GCF_038502225.1. Classification (NCBI taxonomy): domain Eukaryota; kingdom Metazoa; phylum Arthropoda; class Malacostraca; order Decapoda; family Parastacidae; genus Cherax; species Cherax quadricarinatus. The sequence continues at coordinate 34,930,630 of NC_091296.1, read as the reverse complement.
TGGGAGGTATAGAGGTGCGCAAAGCAACACATGTTGCTTTACCTGCTTTTCTGTCTTCGTGTTTGGCTTCCAGTGCATTAGTCAAGAAGATTGTTCCCGAACACTTGAGAGATGTGGTAGGAGCTCAAGACCCCAGGTTTACTGAAGCAGTGACTCGGTGGGACACCCTTACAGATTCCTCCAGTAGACCAGGTCCTCCCAAAGAACACAAACAGTCCCACTGGGACAAACTGATCATGGAAAAAATCGCCAACACAATGCTCTCCAATGCCTCAGGAAAGGACAAAGCTCGTCTCCTGGCAGTGAAGGCACCACACTCAGGAGATTTCCTGTTAGCAGTTTTCAATTCCTCCTTGGGCACTCAACTAGACCCACAGGCCATTCGGATTGGTGTTGCTCTTCGCCTAGCCGCCCCCATCCTCACCGAACATAGGTGTATTTCCGGCAGCTCGACGGCTGATCAATTTGGAATTCATGGTCTCGTGTGTCACACATCAGAAGGAAAGTATGCCAGACATGAGGGGGTCAATGACATCATAAAGAGAAGCCTCGCCACAGCCTGTTGCCCAGCTCAACGGGAACCCCAACTGCAGAGGTCTGACGGAAGTCAAAAGCGTCCTGATGGAGCCACTATGCTACCTTGGAAGGATGGAAAGCAGATTGCCTGGGACTACACATGTGCCGCCACATTGGCAGACACCTACTTGCCATACTCTGTAGTGGAAGTGGGTGGAGCTGTCAGCCACAGGGAGACCCAGAAGATCCGCAAATATGAAGACCTTCCCCCTTGCTATAACTTCATCCCAATAGGGTTGGAGACCCTTGGAGCATGGGGCAAGTGTGCTCTAAAGTTCCTAATAGAGCTGGGTGAAAAGCTCATCATAGAAACCAAGGACCACAGGGCGACCAGCTTCCTCTTTCAAAGACTCAGTGTTGCAATCCAGAGAGGAAATGCCTGCAGCATTCTGGGCACGCGGCCCACCGCCGGGGAGCTGGACGAAGTATTCGAGATGTAGCTCTGAGTCACCTATGTTGTTTTACTTTCTATCGTATTTTTGTGAATGTTTTGTCAATGTATTTTGTCTTTAAATAAAATATACATAAAATATAGGGGGTGGTAGGAGAAAATTCTCAAACAGCTTCAGGGAGAACCTTGAGTTTTCCCTGAAGCAAGTTTATTCTTTTCTCTGAGGATGAGGGTCCCTATAACAGTTCTAGAGGTGGTACCTCTCTCTCTCTCTCTCTCTCTCTCTCTCTCTCTCTCTCTCTCTCTCTCTCTATATATATATATATATATATATATATATATATATATATATATATATATATATATATATATATATATATATAATATTTTTTTTATTATCACACTGGCCGATTCCCACCAAGGCAGGGTGGCCCGAAAAAGAAAAACTTTCACCATCATTCACTCCATCACTGTCTTGCCAGAAGGGTGCTTTACACTACAGTTTTTAAACTGCAACATTAACACCCCTCCTTCAGAGTGCAGGCACTGTACTTCCCATCTCCAGGACTCAAGTCCGGCCTGCCGGTTTCCCTGAATCCCTTCATAAATGTTACTTTGCTCACACTCCAACAGCACGTCAAGTATTAAAAACCATTTGTCTCCATTCACTCCTATCAAACACGCTCACGCATGCCTGCTGGAAGTCCAAGCCCCTCGCACACAAAACCTCCTTTACCCCCTCCCTCCAACCCTTCCTAGGCCGACCCCTCCCCGCCTTCCTTCCACTACAGACTGATACACTCTTGAAGTCATTCTGTTTCGCTCCATTCTCTCTACATGTCCGAACCACCTCAACAACCCTTCCTCAGCCCTCTGGACAACAGTTTTGGTAATCCCGCACCTCCTCCTAACTTCCAAACTACGAATTCTCTGCATTATATTCACACCACACATTGCCCTCAGACATGACATCTCCACTGCCTCCAGCCTTCTCCTCGCTGCAACATTCATCACCCACGCTTCACACCCATATAAGAGCGTTGGTAAAACTATACTCTCATACATTCCCCTCTTTGCCTCCAAGGACAAAGTTCTTTGTCTCCACAGACTCCTAAGTGCACCACTCACTCTTTTTCCCTCATCAATTCTATGATTCACCTCATCTTTCATAGACCCATCCGCTGACACGTCCACTCCCAAATATCTGAATACGTTCACCTCCTCCATACTCTCTCCCTCCAATCTGATATTCAATCTTTCATCACCTAATCTTTTTGTTATCCTCATAACCTTACTCTTTCCTGTATTCACCTTTAATTTTCTTCTTTTGCACACCCTACCAAATTCATCCACCAATCTCTGCAGCTTCTCTTCAGAATCTCCCAAGAGCACAGTGTCATCAGCAAAGAGCAGCTGTGACAACTCCCACTTTGTGTGTGATTCTTTATCTTTTAACTCCACGCCTCTTGCCAAGACCCTCGCATTTACTTCTCTTACAACCCCATCTATAAATATATTAAACAACCACGGTGACATCACACATCCTTGTCTAAGGCCTACTTTTACTGGGAAAAAATTTCCCTCTTTCCTACATACTCTAACTTGAGCCTCACTATCCTCGTAAAAACTCTTCACTGCTTTCAGTAACCTACCTCCTACACCATACACTTGCAACATCTGCCACATTGCCCCCCTATCCACCCTGTCATACGCCTTTTCCAAATCCATAAATGCCACAAAGACCTCTTTAGCCTTATCTAAATACTGTTTACTTATATGTTTCACTGTAAACACCTGGTCCACACACCCCCTACCTTTCCTAAAGCCTCCTTGTTCATCTGCTATCCTATTCTCCGTCTTACTCTTAATTCTTTCAATTATAACTCTACCATACAATTTACCAGGTACACTCAACAGACTTATCCCCCTATAATTTTTGCACTCTCTTTTATCCCCTTTGCCTTTATACAAAGGAACTATGCATGCTCTCTGCCAATCCCTAGGTACCTTACCCTCTTCCATACATTTATTAAATAATTGCACCAACCACTCCAAAACTATATCCCCACCTGCTTTTAACATTTCTATCTTTATCCCATCAATCCCGGCTGCCTTACCCCCTTTCATTTTACCTACTGCCTCACGAACTTCCCCCACACTCACAACTGGCTCTTCCTCACTCCTACAAGATGTTATTCCTCCTTGCCCTATACACGAAATCACAGCTTCCCTATCTTCATCAACATTTAACAATTCCTCAAAATATTCCCTCCATCTTCCCAATACCTCTAACTCTCCATTTAATAACTCTCCTCTCCTATTTTTAACTGACAAATCCATTTGTTCTCTAGGCTTTCTTAACTTGTTAATCTCACTCCAAAACTTTTTCTTATTTTCAACAAAATTTGTTGATAACATCTCACCCACTCTCTCATTTGCTCTCTTTTTACATTGCTTCACCACTCTCTTAACCTCTCTCTTTTTCTCCATATACTCTTCCCTCCTTGCATCACTTCTACTTTGTAAAAACTTCTCATATGCTAACTTTTTCTCCCTTACTACTCTCTTTACATCATCATTCCACCAATCGCTCCTCTTCCCTCCTGCACCCACTTTCCTGTAACCACAAACTTCTGCTGAACACTCTAACACTACATTTTTAAACCTACCCCATACCTCTTCGACCCCATTGTCTATGCTCTCATTAGCCCATCTATCCTCCAATAGCTGTTTATATCTTACCCTAACTGCCTCCTCTTTTAGTTTATAAACCTTCACCTCTCTCTTCCCTGATGCTTCTATTCTCCTTGTATCCCATCTACCTTTTACTCTCAGTGTAGCTACAACTAGAAAGTGATCTGATATATCTGTGGCCCCTCTATAAACATGTACATCCTGAAGTCTACTCAACAGTCTTTTATCTACCAATACATAATCCAACAAACTACTGTCATTTCGCCCTACATCATATCGTGTATACTTATTTATCCTCTTTTTCTTAAAATATGTATTACCTATAACTAAACCCCTTTCTATACAAAGTTCAATCAAAGGGCTCCCATTATCATTTACACCTGGCACCCCAAACTTACCTACCACACCCTCTCTAAAAGTTTCTCCTACTTTAGCATTCAGGTCCCCTACCACAATTACTCTCTCACTTGGTTCAAAGGCTCCTATACATTCACTTAACATCTCCCAAAATCTCTCTCTCTCCTCTGCATTCCTCTCTTCTCCAGGTGCATACACGCTTATTATGACCCACTTCTCGCATCCAACCTTTACTTTAATCCACATAATTCTTGAATTTACACATTCATATTCTCTTTTCTCCTTCCATAACTGATCATTTAACATTACTGCTACCCCTTCCTTTGCTCTAACTCTCTCAGATACTCCAGATTTAATCCCATTTATTTCCCCCCACTGAAACTCTCCTACCCCCTTCAGCTTTGTTTCGCTTAGAGCCAGGACATCCAACTTCTTTTCATTCATAACATCAGCAATCATCTGTTTCTTGTCATCCGCACTACATCCACGCACATTTAAGCATCCCAGTTTTATAAAGTTTTTCTTCTTCTCTTTTTTAGTAAATGTATACAGGAGAAGGGGTTACTAGCCCATTGCTCCCGGCATTTTAGTCGCCTCATACGACACGCATGGCTTACGGAAGAAAGATTCTTTTCCACTTCCCCATGGACAATAGAAGAAATAAAAAAGAACAAGAGCTATTTAGAAAAAGGAGAAAAACCTAGATGTATGTATATATATATATGCATGTGCGTGTCTGTGAAGTGTGACCAAAGTGTAAGTAGGAGAAGCAAGATATCCCTGTTATCTAGCGTGTTTATGAGACAGAAAAAGAAACCAGCAATCCTACCATCATGCAAAACAGTTACAGGTTTTTGTTTCACAGTCATTTGGCAGGACGGTAGTACTTCCCTGGGTGGTTGCTGTCTACCAACCTACTACCTATATATATATATATATATATATATATATATATATATATATATATATATATATATATATATATATATATATATATATATATATGTATAAATAACAAAAAGGCACAATACCGTGACTGGAACGATACACAAATAACCCGCACATAAGAACATAAGAACATAAGAAAGGAGGAACACTGCAGCAGGCCTATTGGCCCATACTAGGCAGGTCCTTTGCAATCCTTCCCACTAACAAAATATTTGCCCAACCCAATTTGTAATGCTACCCAAGAAATAAGTTTTGATGATTCTATTTATTCATTATGCAAGTCTCACTCAAATCCAACCCCTCTCACTCATGTATTTATCCAACCTAAATTTGAAACTACCCAACATTTTAGCTTCAATAATCCTAGTAGGAAGACTGTTCCACTCATCAACTACCCTATTTCCAAACCAATACTTTCCTATATCCTTTCGAAATCTAAACTTATCTAATTTGAATCCATTATTGCAAGTTCTCTCTTGGAAAGATATCCTCAAGATCTTATTTATATCCCCTTTGTTAATACCCATCTTCCACTTGTACACTTCGATCATGTCTCCCCTCATTCTTCGTCTTACAAGTGAATGTAGTTTAACCCTTTGACTGTCGCAACCCCAAATCCTGAGGTGTCTCCTTGTGTCACAAAATTCCCCCCCCCCCAAAAAAAAAACTATTTTTTTCTTATGAAATTAAAGAGAATTTTTTCCCAATTGTAATGACACCAAAAGAACGAAATTTGATGGAAAACTGACGGAATTACGCTCTCGCGAATTAGCGACCTTGGCGATATTTACGAGTCGGCGATTTCGCCCACTTTGAGCCCTATTTTCGGCTAATTCCATTGCTCCAATCGACCAAACTCATAGCTATTTCTTTAGAACTCCATTTTTTCTATCGATTGAGTACAAGAAACTGCCCCTTTACCGATTTCAACTACCCAATAACGTGGTCAGAAATTTGCAATTTGGCCAATTTCACGAAAATTAAAAAATATGACAATTTCAAAATAGGGTCCAGAATGAACAATGCAGACATTCCTGGCTCTAAAATAACATTTTCTTTGTTAATAAGTCATGTCTCCAGGCCCCTCTAATATTACTCTTGCCTTCTAATTTGAATTTTTATTCAAACAAAAAATAGACGATTTACTGTTATGCAGACTACTGCAATATTGTAATAATTGTATAAATAATGTCAACCCATTCATGACTGCATATCAGAATGGCTACTTGGACATTTATTGGAAAATGACATTATTTGTTTACTTTTGAACATCGGCAAAAATCAAACATTTCCCCTACTTTGAGCTCCATTTCAAGGTTCATTTCATAGTAAAACCATTCAAAATCACCTCTATTTCTATAATATGTTTTCCATTCTATCAAATCAGACCAAGAAAACAAGAATACAACCATAAATACTATACAAAAATAGACCACAAAGTCAGCTTGATTTGAAGCCGCTAGAATTTATGAGTATATATACACGTCAAAAACGGAGGCTCGTAAGATGTATATATACTACCAAAACAGTCAAAGGGTTAAGAGTCTTCAATCGTTCTTCGTACGGAAGATTTCTAATGCTATGTGTTAATTTAGATTTCTTCGTTAAATGTTTTCTAAAGAATTTATATCCATTCTGTAATATGGAGACCAGAACTGAGCTGCATAATCTAGGTGAGGCCTTACTAAGGATGTATAAAGATGCAGTATAACCTCTGGACTTCTGTTGCTTACACTTCTTGATATAAATCCCAATAATCTATTTGCCTTATTACATACGCTTAGGCATTGCTGTCTTGGTTTAAGGTTGCTGCTTACCATAACCCCCAAGTCCTTTTTGCAATCTGTATGACTAAGTTTTACATTATTTAACTTATAAGTGCTAGGGTTATGGACACTCCTGAGCTTCAGAACCTTGCATTTATCTACACTGAACTGCATCTGCCACTTTTCTGACCAACAACTGAGTTTCTCTAAATCCTCCTGAAGTTCCCTGACATCTACGTTTGAATCAATTATCCTACCTATCTTTGTGTCATTGGCGAATTTGCTCATATCACTAGTAATACCCTCATCAAGGTCGTTGATATATAGTATTATAAACAACAACGGGCCTAAGACTGATCCCTGTGGTACGCCACAGGGATCCCCACTTGGATTTAACCCCATTTAAGCATACTCTCTGCTTCCTATTAGTGAGCCATGACTCAATCCATGAGAGCACTTTTTCCCCAATCTCATGAGCTGCCACTTTCTTTAACAGTCTCTGGTGTGGTACTCCATCAAAAGCCTTACTAAAATCTAAATAAACAATACTGAATTCTTTACCACGATCAATGGCCTCAAAAGCTTTACTGAAGAAAGTTAATAAATTAGTTAGGCAGGAACGGCCCCTCGTGAATCCATGCTGAGTATCATTAATCAAGCTGTGCTTATCCAGATGGCTTCTTATAATATCAGCTATAACTGACTAGTAATTTGCCTACAATTGAGGTCAGGCTTATTGGGCGGTAATTTGACGATAATGACTTGTCCCCTGCTTTAAAAATAGGAATTACATTAGCCATCTTCCACATATCAGACACTACACCTGTTTGAAGAGAATATTAAAAATATTAGTCAATGGTTCACAAAGTTCCATTTTACACTCTTTAAGAACCCTTGAAAAAAGTTCGGTCCGACTTGGACCAATATATATATATATATATATATATATATATATATATATATATATATATATATATATATATATATATATATATCGTGCCGAATAGGCAGAACTTGCGATCTTGGTTAAATAGCAACGCTCCTCTTGCCATATAGGACAAGTGAAAATTGTGTATGCAATAATTTCGCCAAAATCATTCTGAACCTAACAAAAAAAATATATTTGATTGTGTTTGTTTAATACTAAATTATTGTAAACGTATTTAAAATATTTTTAGTTGGGTTAGGCTAAAATAAATTACTCTTATTATAATAAGGTTAAGTAAGTTTTCTAAGATTCTTTTGGTGCAATATTAAAAATTTTTTCATTAACATTAATGAAAAAAATACATCTTTAAACGTATAAGAGAAATTTTCAGAAATGACTTAATTTTAAATGAGTTCTTACTCATTGACCAGTTTTACATATTCGGCACGACATATATATATATATATATATATATATATATATATATATATATATATATATATATATATATATATATATATGTCGTGCCGAATAGGCAGAGCTTGCGATCTTGGCTTAAATAGCAACGCTCATCTTGCCATATAGGACAAATGAAAATTTGTGTATGCAATATGTAGTTTGAGGGTTTTAGGCAAGAGTAATTCTCCAATTATTGCATAGGATCCAATTTGTTTAATAAAACTGGTAAATTATTTATACAGACAAAAATTACTGCGATCTTTCTTGTGTATTAAGACCACCATCGCTGTAAGTTTAAAGCAGATCGAAAGATGCATTCTACAGTGGCTCAGAATCCAACGTTTTCATGTTTTGTAACTTATGGAAATTAAGAAATTTACATCTACTAAGTGTAAACTTGTTGAGCACTATCCTGTCTGTAAGATACAGCAGTCCTTAAACATTAGAGCTACTTAGAAGAGGTATACTCAGGTTATTTGAGAAGAAATATATGCACCTTTTTGAAACTAGAAGAAGCTGGTTCTAAATATGATACACCAGTGGTTAAACTTTAAAGCGATTAGAAAATGCTTTGAGGAAAAATAAACACGAATGCATTCACTTGGACACCTTCATTGAAGAAGTTTCGGTCTGTGGATCTTGATAACCTCAAATATATCAGTCGCACATCAAGTATTTGAAATGACGAAGGTCTGAAGACGGAAATGTCTTCAAATAAGGTGTCATTTTTCCACAAGTTGTCTTACTGCAGAAGAAACTGTATCCGAGAATGCTTTACACGAAACTAGAAAAAGGACTCTTGCAGATGCCAGTAGTCAAAGATCCTTTTTCTAGTTACAACATAACAACGTTGAAAATTAGAAGCCGATATAATGACCTGTTCTCATGTTATAAACGAAAACAGATAAAAACATTCTGTCACTCTCTATGAGGTTCCCTTTAGAAATACCTAATAAGCACACAGGTGGTTTTACTGACTACTTTTGTAAACTGGTATAGTGAATACAGTAAGTATATGATTATTATAGGTACACACTGATAATGATTTATAATTTAACATAGAAAAGCCCAAGAAAGCCAAATATTTTTTTTTTCATGCTATATCTTCTACTTTCATCTGTTAGCTTCCTGACAATGGCCCTGTACTTTTCGAAGGAATTTAGGAATATTACAATTAGTGAACAAATAAATATGTTGGATCAAGCGTTTAAAAAAAATACCTGCAATAATGAAACATACAAAATAACAAAATCAGAAAATCTGCAAGGCTCCTTTTTTTTTTGTAGAAGTTAAAGCAGGGATAATTTTATTGCGATGGCCTGCATAAATTATTATCCAGAAACGCTGCCACATAATTCTCATACCAAAACTGCACGTTTTAAATTTTGTCAAATTCTTTGATTTCTTTAGTTTTGATTATGTTCTCTCACATTAAAATAATACTAAAATATATACAAGCAAAAAATTGTGTATGCAATAATTTCGCAAAAATCATTCTGAACCTAACGAAAAAAATGTATTTCATTGTGTTTGTTTATTATTAAATTATTGTAAACTTATCTAAAATATATTTAGTTGGATTAGGTTAAATTAAATTGCGCTTTTTATGATAAGGTTAGGTAAGTTTTCTAAGGTTCATTTGGTAGAAAATTATTAATTTTTACATTAACTTGAATTAAAAATATATATATCTTTAAACGTATAAGAAATTTTTTTAGAAAAGACTTAATTTTAAATGAGTTGTTGCTGATTGACCAATTTTACGTATTTGGCACGACATCTCTCCATAAATATATATATGCCAGACAAGCCACGACAGGGAACAGACCCACACTACGCTATTCTGAGAAAACTTCCCCTCACTCCCTCAGTTGCTGCCTTGCAACATTGCATAGCTCCTGATGACTCACTAAGAAGTGTGAAAGTACTTGAGCTAAAGATTTCCACCCCATGTGGCTTGTCTTGCAAAGTTAAGATTGCCTGTCTGCGATTGTTCGCAGTATATATATATATATATATATATATATATATATATATATATATATATATATATATATATATATATATATATATATATATATATATATATATATATATATATATATGGCATTAAATAAAAGGTGTGAAGTAGAGAGGGCAGTTGTGTATAGCTACATGGGTCCGCCATCACGTACAATAGCATACAAGTATGAGTTACACCAGGCTCTCAGCTGTCAGCTGGAAGAGGTTCCTCAAGAGGTTCTAAGGAGCGTCTTGCAGGATATAACAGTTTCAGAAGAGTTGCTGGTTTATTTCCTGAACCTCCGAGATGACAGGTAAAAGTAGATTGGTTTTTAATGGACACTGTACACTTCTCCTGAAATTTTACTATAACTTTTATCATTAAACTAAACTGTAAATAGTTAAAATTATTTTAAATCTTTATATACAAAGCTGCATGCCACCTGTTCACCGTCAATAAAGAATAACTGAATCCATAAAATAGGGATTAAAATAAATTATCAGTGTATATATACTGAGAAACACCTCTTAGTGTTTATATCATGTAGAGTTTTAAACAAAACTCTGTATGATATAAACATAATATTTAATTATCAATTAAAATGTTATCAGAATATGGGTTTACCCTGGTTAAAACATCAAAATCTGAACTGTAATGGGATTAACTTTTAAATATAATGTTTCTATATATTTAACCACTAACAGACAGAATAATTCATAGTAATATGATTAACCAACCAAAAAATACACCAGTACTTATAGAAAATCAGTACTTCATGATCATCATTATAAACATAACGCTCTAAAAAAACATTTTTAATACAAAGTTCTTTTAAACAATATATAGCAATGAGTGTAATTTCGGTGAGGACTAACATATTTCTTATTTTGGTGAAGTATGTCGTTTTGAAGCAATCTGACTCGTCAGCTGTATGGAAGCTCATCGAATTTTGTAAAGATTTGTCTAAAAAATTTTTTATTTGCAACGGCACGGTCATATATCTTAATGGTGTCAATTATAATTATATGTTTGGCCACTTGGAACAAATTCAGGTTTTTCGATCTTATTGGCTGGTGCAACGAAAGGAATAACATGCTGTTTGTCGATGTTTCTTAGGTATCCCGGAGATATCTGTAAGTGGTTGACAGTTTTTGTTTCTTTCTCTAAAATTTTAATTCATAATTTGAGAACGCCCGACCCGATTGGCTTCAAATTTTAACTGCTGGTTTACAGTAATTATGAAAAATCTCATGGAGCCATTGGCGTGTGCAAGTCTCTTCCAGTTAATTTTATATGTACCAGTCCTGATTTTGATATCCAAGGTGTATACCGTTTGGATGAGGGATGAGATCGTTATCCAAGTGCCTAGTTTGCTAAGTTTATTTTTAGAAGGGTGTGGTATTTCTTCCGTTAAATGACTTGAGTATGCCTCTTCTCAACGGATTTAATGCTTAATAACTGATGTATCTCATGGCTTTGATAATACTACTCTGTGAGTGTAGTCTGTCTAGTTGCAGATTTGAGAATTTTTAATTTTTAATGATGCACTTCTTGGATTCTGAGCAATAACTTTTGAATTCCACTTATGATCGGCTTCAAACTTTCATTAGTGTTTAATTTACGGATTAGAAGATTCCTAGTCATAAATGCTAAACAGTTCTTTTCTGTACAGTTACTGAAAATGTCATTTATTATTTGTTTCAGTCCCTAAAGGCAGGTATACCTTAATTAGGTATTTTTTTCTACTAATTGGCTATGTAGGTGCCAATTTAAAAAAATTTACCGAAATTGGGAGAATTTAAATTTTGACTTTTATTCGATAATTTGTGAATGCCTCAGACAGTATGTTTATCGGTGATGTATCTAACTCAGAAGAAGCTTTGGATAATTATTAAACTGCGTGTGTTCCAATTTGTAAAATTTCACTTCAGTGCCTCAACTGTCATGTGTGGCAGTTCATAAGAAAGATACATTTTCAAGTTTATTAACATAATATCCATTTTCCTTACATGTTTTAAGAAATTTTGAAATAGAATACTATGATCTGTTTCACTATCTCCTATTTCTATTATACTGTACCATTTATATATATGTTTTGCAATTTTTGGGCAAGCCCTTCATTTTTTTATGAGGAACTCTATCTTAGATAAATGTAATTCACTCATTCATCTTGCTTTTGAAAGATTTTTGTTACAGTTGTATTAGTTTCATTAATTTGATATACAGTACTTTAGGTTCCCAAATTAAAATATTTCTTGCTTATGATTGGGGTACTTAGGAACTTATTATCGACATGAACATTGATCAACAGTTTCGATCATTGCACATATTCAGACAGATAATATTGTCAATAAATACTTTTTCTCAGCTATTTTTCACCAGATGCAGTCATATTCGCCTATGTTCATTTTATGAATGTGTAGAAAGTTCATGTTTTTCTGGGGTAGAGATTGGTAAATAACTCTAAATTCAGTAATTATTTAGTTAAAGCTAAGTTATATTTATTATTTTTCCCCTCTATTTTTTTTCACCATTGCACTGATATTTTGTGTATGTCCATGTTATTCATATGTGTTGGGGTCGTATTTATTCGGTAAGGATAGTAAAAAACTGTAGATATAAAAAATATGTTTATTGTTTGGGTATTGGGTGTGTGTGTGTGTTTATACTACATGGTTAGTGGGGGAGGTGTCAACTCCACCTACACTATTACCCAACCTCCCAAACCGAGCACACAGTAACCTTCACTTCATATGTCCTGGCATATAATACTCTCACTGAAACACTGAGTGGCATGGGAAGGGGAGTTGGAGTGTATGGTGTAGGAAGTCGAGTACACTGGGTGTGGTATAATGTGAAGGACATGCGAGTGATAATGTCAGAGAATCTCAATTTCAAAGACCACAACAATGTTTCTATCGTATGTGCTAGGAAAATCATGGGATGAGTAATGAGAACCTTCGAAACTAGGGATGTCAAGCCATTAATGATGATCTTCAAATCGCTTGTTCTCTCTGGGCTGGAATATTGCTGTACACTAATGGCCCTTTTCAAGGCAGGCGAAACGGCAGACCTGGAGAATACAGAGAACTTTCACTGCACATATAAGTACACTAAAGCACCTAAATTACTGGGATCGGTTGAAGTCCTTTGACCTGTACTTCTTGGAACGAAGACATAATGATAAATAATATACACTTGGAAAACCTTAGAAGGACTAATGCCAAATTTGGGATTAGGGGCGCCATGAGTACGTTAAGAGACGACACAGTAAGTGACAGGGGTCCAAGATTGTTCAACTGCCTCCCAGCATACATAAGGGGATTACCAGTAGTCCCTTGGCTGTCTTCAAGAGGGAGCTTCACAGTCACCTGAAGTCATTACCTGACCAGCCAGGCTGTGCTTCGTACGTTAGTTTGCATGCGGCAAGCAGTAACTGACTGGCTGATCAGGCCCTGATCCTCCACGAGGCCTGGTCAAGGACCGGACTGTGGGAGCTTTGACACCTGGAACACCCTTCACGTATGTTCCAGGTAACCAAGGAAAGAAAACTGATAAATATTAAAAACATTATACGACATTCATAGGGGAGACGTCTACTTGGATTTTTTTTATCAGGCCATTACACTGAAGAGAAAAGTCAGAAATATATAGTGGACAAAGGTCAGGTCAGTCATGTGGAGTCAGGTAAGGTGAAATTAAGTCAATCAAATGTGCTTAAGTGCAGTGAGGTCATTAGATCCATAAAATGGTGTCAGGTGAGGTGTGGTTAGGTGAATATGTTGTCAAGTGTGTAGACAAGTGCGTTTATTTCAGGTATCCCCTAACTGGATCGCTAGCGCACTCAGCTCACACACTTTGGTCCGGGGGTCGATACCCGGTACGGCTGGAAACATTAAGACGTGTTTCCCTAAGATGCCTGCTGTCCAGTGTTCATCCATCAGTAAAATAGGTACCTGGGTGTTAGTTGACTGGTGTGGGTCGCATCCTGGGACAAAACTGACCTAATTTTCCGGAAATGCTCTGCATAACAAGGGGTTTTCTATGTAACAGTATGTCATATGCCTATATACTTTGTACATGTACTTGTAGAAATAAAGATTATTATAAATAACATTATTATGGATTATATGTTGTCAGATGCTGTGAGGTTATGTGAACCAAGTAGGAGATCAGGCGACTCACATGTGGTCTGGTGAATTTTGGTGAATCAAGCTTGGTCAGGTGTTAGGAGGTTAGGTCACGAAGGTGGGGTCAGTTGTGGTGATATCTGTGAGTCAAATGATGTCATGTGCAATGAAATCAGGTCAATCATGTAGAAGTAAGTGAATGACTCGTCTGCTTGTGTAGTGTGTGGCCAGACATGATCAATTTAGCAATTTGATGTAATGGTTTAAAAAGCTGAAATTTGGAAATCTTTATTGAGGAAACTTTTCCCGGCCAGTGGCTTCTTCAGTCCAATACAGAGAAAACGCTGAAAGATGAGAATGAGATAATTAGTCCCTCAGCCTGGAGTCGATGTGTTCAGTCCATCAATCTTGAGGAAAATACAGCACATGCTCGGAGAAATAGTTTATATACTGCAGGCAGGTGAATAGAATTAGGAGACGGAGTCACCATTGAACAAATTCACTAGTGTAAGTAGGTCATGCCTGTAGGTTAACCAAGCGTAGAAATCCCTATATCAAGATCCCAGGATGTTGGGATCTTGATGCTTAAATATCCTATGGAGGCCTAGTTTCATTCTGCAAAGTGTCAGTAAAGCAGCCATACTATTAAAGTGGGCAAATTGATTTTCAGCTTTCTAACAAACTCGACCTAAAGTATAATCAGACATTTGTACAGTGTTCATCCAAAGTATTTCACTATTCTCACGTCTGGCATGTCATCCTTTGCCGACGATACTTAAATTTGTATGAGTGTCATCCATCAAGGACACGGCAAATGTCTTAACAAGCATAAAGCAAGTCTTTCCATGGGCCACAGAGAACTAAACGATATACAACAATAACAATTTTCAGTTACATTACCGTTGAAAAAATTATGAAATGAAAACTAGAACTCTCTGTTCTAGTTTTTATAAAACACATTCAACCAATGATGTAAGATGTTACGTTGAAGAATCACAATGGTGTTATTATCACAACTGCAGTGAAAATTATATACTTGATAACAAGAACCTCCAAAACGAGATAAGAAGCCAGTGAATATTCTCTTCCAGTCACTTGTACTCTCTAAACTGGAATATTGCTTCACGCTAACAGCGCCGTATCATGTAGGTGAAATTGCAGATTTGGAGGAAGTACAATGAACTGTCGATGTCCGTATGAGTTTAATCAAACAAACTATCCGGAATGCCTAGTCCGTCAGGTCCCTCAGTGTCCCGTAGCTCTCTTGCTAGCGCACTCTGGAGTTCGGATCTCCTCCAGTACGGCTGGAACGTGTTTCCATAAGGCACATGCAGTCCCTGTTCATCCATCGGTTTAAAATGGGTACTTGGGTGTTAGACGACTGGTGTCGGTCACATCCTGGAACAAAAACTGACCTAATTTGCCCAAAATGCTCAGCAAAACAAGCGGCTTTCTATACAGTAGTATGTGGTTGATGTCAGCTAGGCCTGTATACCATGTACATGTACTTGTAGAAAATGAAGATATTACTACTACTACTACTACTACTACTACTATTACTATTACTATTACTACTACTACTACTACCACTACTACCACTACTACTACCACTACTACTACTATTACTACTATTACTACTACTACCACTACTACTACCACTACTACTACTACTACTACTGCTACTACTACCACTACTACTATTACTATTAATATTACTACTACTACTACTACTACTACTACTATTACTACTATTACTATTATTACTACTACTACTATTACTATTACTACTATTACTACTACTATTACTACTACTACTACTACTTCTACTACTACTATTACTACTACTACTATTACTACTGCTACTACTACTATTACTACTATTACTATTACTACTACTATTACTACTACTATTACTACTATTACTACTACTACTACTATTACTGCTACTACTACTACTATTACTACTACTACTACTACTACTACTATTACTACTACTACTACTACTATTACTACTTCTACTATTACTACTATTACTACTACTACTACTATTACTACTACTACTATTACTACTATTACTACTACTATTACTACTACTACTACTACTACTATTACTACTATTACTACTACTACTATTACTACTACTACTACTATTACTACTATTACTACTACTACTATTACTACTATTACTACTACTATTACTACTACTACTATTACTACTATTACTACTACTACTACTATTACTACTGCTAGTCCAAATCTCCTCACATAAATTACTCCTTACAAGAGCTGGAAGCTCGTCACTCAGGGTAAAGAAAGAGTGCAACAAGGAACCTAAGAGATGACTCGATTAGTGTAACTGGTCCGAAGACTTTGAACACCCTTCTATCTTATATACAGTAAATATATTATTAACCCATTCCGAATGGTCTTCAGGATGGAACCTGATGGGTTACTCAAGATAAATCTTTATCAGGTGAGCCGTAGTGCTTACGTTAGACTACGTGCTGCTGATCAGGTCATAAATATAGAACCCTGGTTCAGGACCTGGTCGCATGGGCGATTACCCCCCGGAAGAGTTAACAGTTCGTCGAAAGGATGGTAGCCAGTATATTGGAGGAAGAAAACTTAGATTCTGACTACTGAAGTTTTCAATTAAAGATGGAATTCCCTAACGCAGACTCTGAATAACCTAATAGAGTTTGTGAGTTAGCAATCATATAGTGAGGCTCTACCACTAACAAAAAGTTGTGATGAATGGTTTGAAAAACCGACAAGTTGAAGATTGAGACACTTATGCAGCATATGGGAATCTTTATTCAGGAAACGTTTCGCCACACAGTGGCTTCATCAGTCCAATACAAAGAGGAAGGCGTAAGGAGAGGAGGAGTATGAGGTAATCAGTCCCTCAGCCTGGAGTCGATGTGTTCAGTCCATCAATCTTGATTTGCACCGTATAAACAAAATAGTAAAGGCTGTCGTTAAATAATTCTGCATTTTCGAACTTAAAGACCCAAACTCTTTAAAGCAGCTTGATTCTGCAAGATGTTCCCGTCTTATACTAAATATGGATTTCGTTGGATTAAATTTTCCATGGTCGGTAATCATGCAGTGAAAATATGGAAAATATGTTCAGCTCAGATCCCTCAGTGTCTGGTAACGGCTGCACCGCAGCCTTCCGCCGCCAATTAACGGAAATCGTTTTCGAGGGTCGTATGACGTTAGATGACGATGATGAGTTAGGAGTCCAAACCGTTTGTCAGGTCGTCCACAAACCGATGAGAGATGACTTTGGCATAGATCCGCGCGGCTGCTGAACCAACGCCATCGTACTATCTCCTGGACTTTATTTTTACTTGATTCACTTTAAAGGTTGAAAGGTGTTATCGAACCTCATCTCATTTCAAACCGCAGCCATATATAAATTATACTACCCAATTACTCCACCTCCCCAGGATGCCACTCACAGTCTGTTAAAATCTAGGATGATAATTACTGGTTGGTGAGCAGAGGCAGCAGATGTAAGACTTACCCATGTGTGTCGCCCAGCACCAGAATCAAACCCTAGTCCTCATCAACTTAGGGCCATAGATGTAACAAAATTCACATTGATTTGAAGATTTAACGATGAGGTTGCGACCTGTATCAACATTTTTTGTGTAGTTTCACGTTGGATAACGACAAATGCAGTGTTGACAGTGGTATTCACGTGTACTTAGCTCTGTGAAGACCTGTTTGTGTGCTCTTGAGTGGTGACCTGTACTTTGAGTGCTGACCTATACTTAACTCTGTGAAGAAGTGTCTTGTTTGCTCCCTGGACTGAACCAAGATGCCCTCCATCGAGCAACTTTACCAGCAACTTAAGGAAGAATTGAGGGCAGCGAAGATGGAGATACGGCGATTGACCGAGGAAAACAAGAGGATTCGTAGTAGTCCTCCTGTTTCGAGTCCTCAGGTCAAGAAGGGATCGTGGTCAGTGGCTGGACAGCAGGGGACGACGAAGTTGACGATCAAGAAGACGAATGGAAAGCCAGAAACGATGAAGAAGAAAGAGACTGCTGTGGAAACTCCCGTGGAAACCTCCAACGCATTCTCGGTGCTACCCGACGAATGTGAGTCTACTACTGGGATCGTCACGACGAACGACAACAAGGAAGGTAAGAATATTGTTGTTGTTGGGGATAGCCAGGTTAGATACATGGATAGGGCATTCTGCTTGAAGGACAGGAGTAGGAGACAAAGGGTATGCTTTCCTGGGGCTGGGATGGAGGACATTGTTAGCCGGCTTGACAACATCATGAACGGTAATGGGATCAATCCTATTATTTGCCTCAGTGCTGGAGGCAATGATGTAGGCAAGCGTAGAAGTGAGGATTTAGTTAGAAAGTTCAGGACAGCTATAGACATGATTAGGAAGAAGGGGGGGCGCCCTGTTATATGTGGCATTTTGCCAAGAAGAGGTGTTGGTAATGAATGGTTGTCCAGAGCAATTGGTATTAATTGTTGGCTGGATAAACACTGTAAGGATAATGCAGTACCATTCATTGACAACTGGGACAACTTCTATGGCCGAAATGACATGTATGCCAGGGATGGGGTTCACTTATCCAGGGCAGGTGTGGGTTTTCTTGCTAACTCAGTTGAGGGGGTTGTTAGGACTTTAAACTAGGATTAGTTAGAGGTATGGGTTTTGAAATGATTAATAATGAGTATGGATATATTGACTTATGCTCTGATATTAAGAATCTTAATAGTAACTGTCATGGAGTAACTCTGGGTAATGATAATTTCAGAAATTGTGTAAAAACAAAGATGAATAGGAAAAATGTGCAGAAGAAAAAACATATGATGGTATTTTATGCTAACAGTCGAAGTGCAAGAAATAAAATTAATGAACTACGTTTGGTAGCATGTGCTGGGAACTTTGATATCATTGCATTAACTGAAACGTGGTATGATTTAAAGAGTCGGGATATGACTGCTGAGTGTAATATTCAGGGATTTAAGTTATTCAATGTGGATAGATGTAATGGGAAGGGGGGAGGAGTTGCATTGTATGTTCGAGAAAATATTAATTGTTGCATAAAAAAAGGTATAAAAATAGATGGAGCAGTAACAGAGTCTGTTTGGGTAGAGTTCGTGGAGGGTCAAGAAAAACTAATTCTAGGTGTAATATACCGACCTCCAGGCTTGGATCACGATAGAGGGAGACTTCTTTGGGACGAAATTGTTAGGGCTTCTGGACACAGTAACGTAGTCATAGTAGGGGACTTTAACTTTAGCCAAATTGACTGGAATTCTTTGACAGGTAATCTAGAGTCCAGTGACTTCATGGAAACAGTTCAGGACTGTTTTCTGAAACAGAGTGTAACTGAACCTACCAGGGGTAATAATTTGCTAGACCTAGTCTTGTCAAATAAGGAAACACTCGTGAATAATCTGGAGATCACTGAAGAGCTTGGCGCAAGTGATCACAAATCCATCACCTTTAGCATTAATTGGGAATGCAAGAATAATGATAATACAGTAAAAATCCCCGATTTTCGTTCTGCCGATTATAATGGACTTAGGGAACATCTGTCTAATCTTGATTGGGGTTATCTAGCTAATGATTTTATTGACGATAATCATACTTATGAATATGAAGGGATCTGCTTTTATGATTGTTTTCTTAATAATGTACACAGTGCCCAGAGTATATACATTCCCCAGAGAGAAATTAGGTCTAATAATAACGATCCCAAATGGGTTAACAGGAGGCTAAAGCATCTATTAGGGGAGAAAAGGGGAATTTATAGGCGCATCAGAAGAGGAGAGGTTAACCTTACTGACCAATATGTTCAGCTTAAAAGAGAAGTAAAAAAGGCGATTAGAAAGGCTAAACGTGACTATGAAATTAGAGTTGCTAATGAATCAAAGACTAATCCAAAGGGGTTCTTTCAAGTGTATAGGACGAAGGTGAAGGAAAAAGTAGGACCTCTGAAATCTGGGAATGGACAGCTGACGGATAATGAACTGGAAATGTGTTCCTTATTTAATGACTATTTTTTGTCAGTTTTTACACAGGAAGATGTAAATGAGATTCCAGTAATTAACAATTATTTAGTTCCTGATGAATTTAAGTTAACTAATATTACTGTCACGAGGGACATGGTTATTAAACAGATAGACAAACTGAAACAAAATAAGTCCCCGGGACCCGATGAGTTGTTTTCAAGGGTACTTAAGGAATGCAAGATGGAGCTTAGTCAGCCATTAACGAGTGTATTCAATGCGTCCATCCTTACCAGTGTTGTGCCAGAGATGTGGAAGATGGCTAATGTGGTTCCTATATTCAAATCAGGGGATAAGTCCACTCCTTCAAATTACCGTCCAATAAGCCTGACATCTATAGTGGGCAAGTTATTAGAATCAATTATAGCTGACATTATCAGAAGTCACCTTGAAGAGCATAACTTGATAAATGAATCTCAGCATGGATTCACGAGAGGTCGTTCCTGCCTGACAAACTTACTGACGTTCTTCAATAGAACATTTGAGGCAGTTGACAGTGATAAGGAATATGATATTGTTTATTTGGATTTTAGTAAAGCCTTCGACAGAGTGCCTCACAAGAGACTCTTGAGAAAAGTGGCAGCTCATGGTATAGGAGGTAAAGTTCTAGCATGGATTGAGGCATGGCTTACCAATAGAAAGCAGAGAGTTACCATTAATGGAGTGAAATCTGAGTGGGGATTAGTCACTAGTGGCGTTCCACAAGGATCAGTTTTAGGCCCTCTCTTGTTCATAATTTACATTAATGACCTTGATGAAGGGATTACTAGTGACATGAGTAAGTTTGCTGATGATACAAAGATAGGCCGTATAATTCACTCTGAGGAGGATATCAATGAACTCCAGGACGATTTGAACAAATTAATGTCTTGGTCTGAGAAATGGCAGATGAAGTTTAATGTGGATAAGTGTAAGGTACTTGCCCTTGGTAATGAAAATAACCCTCGAAGCTATAATCTAGGTGAAGTAGAGCTTGGTCATACAGAATGTGAAAAAGACTTGGGAGTCATGGTAAGCAGAAATCTAAAGCCAAGACAGCAGTGCCTCAGTGTGCGCAACAAGGCCAACAGATTACTTGGATTTATCTCAAGAAGTATAAGTAACAGAAGTCCAAAAGTTATTTTACAGCTCTATACATCACTAGTGAGGCCTCATTTAGATTATGCTGCTCAGTTTTGGTCCCCTTACTACAGGATGGACATAGACTCATTAGAGAACATACAGAGAAGAATGACTAAAATGATTTACTGTGTAAGGAACCTCCCGTATGAAGATAGACTTAAAGCCTTAAATCTCCACTCTCTGGAGAGGCGTAGAATGAGGGGAGATATCATTGAAGTGTATAAGTGGATGACGGGCATAAACAAGGGAGACATTAATAAAGTACTGAGGGTGTCGAACCAGGTAAGAACCAGGAATAATGGATTTAAGTTGGATAAATTTAGATTTAGAAAGGACATAGGTAAGTACTGGTTTTCTAACAGAGTTGTAGATGCGTGGAACAGTCTTCCCAGTGGGGTGATAGAGGTTAGGACCTTGGGTAGCTTTAAGAAGAGACTGGACAAATATATGAGTGGGAGGGGCTGGGTTTGATTGGTGTCAAGGGGTACGGGAGTTATTTCTTGAGTAGCTTTAGGTAGATGTCGTTTTGATAAGGACCTGCCTCGTATGGGCCAGTAGGCCTTCTGCAGTGTTCCTACATTCTTATGTTCTTATGTTCTTAGAGCTCAACATGAGATTCAAAGAAGTGTTCACAGAGGAGACAAGAGGGACTCCAGAAAGACGGAGAGGCGGGGTACACCATCAAGTGTTGGACACAGTACATACAACCGAGGAAGAATGAAGAGGCTGCTAAGCGAGCTAGATATCTCAAAGGCGATGGGGCCGGATAACATCCCTCCATGGGTTCTGAGAGAGGGAGCAGAGCTGTTATATGTATCACTAACAACAATCTTCAGTACACCTATCGATACAGGGGGACTACCTGAGATATGGAAGACAGCAAATGTAGTCTCAGTTTTTAAAAAACGAGAAAAACGCGAAGCATTAAACTACAGACCAGTGTCACTGACATGTATATCATGCAAAGTCATGGAGAAGATTATCAGGAGAAGAGTGGTGGAGCACCTAGAAAGGAATGAGCTTATCAACGACAGCCAGCACGGTTTCAGGAACAGGAAATCCTGTGTTAAAGTCTACTGGAGTTCTATGACAGGGTGACAGTAAGACAAGAGAGAGAGAGAGGTGTGGGTAAATTCCATATTCTTGGATTGTAAGAAGGCGTTTGACACAGTTACACACAAGACATTAGTACAAAAGCTGGATGGCCAGGCAGGTATAACAGGGAAGGCACTGCAGTGGATCAGAGAATACCTGTGAGGAAGACAACAGCGTGTCATGGTACATGGCGAGGTGTCAGAGTGGGTGCCTGTGACGAGCAGGGTTCCACAGGGGTCAGTCATAGGAGCGGTGCTGTTTCTGGTATTTGGGAACGACATGATGGAAGGAATAGATTCAGAAGTGTCCTTGTTTACAGATGATGTGAAGTTCATGGGAAAAATTCAATCGGACGAGGACCAGGCAGAACTACAAAGCAATCTGGACAGGCTGCAGGCCTGGTCCAGCAACTGGCTCCTGGAATTCAGCCCCACCCAGTGCAAAGTCATGAAGATTGGGGAAGGGCAAAGAAAATTGCAGACGGAGCACAGAGTGGGTAGATTGCAATTTTTTGGACTGTAAGAAGGCGCTTGGCACAGTTCCACACAAGAGACTAGTGCAAAAACTGGAGGACCAGTGTTGAGAAATGGCATTACCAGCTAAGTTTAAAGAGTTTGTACGTAACTTAGAAAGGCAGCTCATCGCCTGCACAGCCGCCCCTGCAGACGAGGTCTTGAGAAGCTGTCGAAGTCATCTCTCAACGGGCTGTAAAGAGTTATAATTTGTAAGATTATAAATTACCCCTAGGGGGTGTTATGTCAGCATATTTCATTCACTGATGGCTGACAAATTACATACTTGTTTGGACTCAAAAGTCCACACCTCACTGCCGACTATAGGTTGATTACAAACTCCTTGCAACTCAAGAACTGCGCAGTCCCCCGTACTACAAGAAATTCGTAACCTACCTTGCTCTTGTAGCGTGAGCTATAGTGTTCTTCACACCTTCGACAGATATCGGTGACTTGATAGAAGCTGAAGTGTCCTTGGATGTCCACGTCTTCCATAGTCTAAGGATACGCACACTGGTACACTATGTTCCACAAGATTTGTCTTTATTGTTCACAATCTTATCACTAAAGAAGCTGATCACACTTCTCTTGAGTGTTTATTGTGTTTTATGAGATACTTTGTTCACACTAACGCACAGATCGTTCTTTGTTGGTTATCCTGGCGTCAGTGTCACTCTCAGTAGAGTCAAAAGTAATCTGAAGACACCATAGCACCCCACGCCGTTACTCCCCTAGCACAAAAAAAAAGCTGACCTAGTACTTTTGCTTCCTTGCCACTTCCTCAATGAAGTAAAGCAGAATGTTTAAATCTTGCTGTCTTAAGCATAGACAACAATGTCCACTATCTTTACTATGGTAATAAAGTGGGAGCAGGATTTTCCTTAATTGTCCTGCTAGAGTAAGAGATGTACTGTCTCTTATTAAGCTACACTTTGCAACACAGGACCGCACGGAGCGTCGAGCTACATCACATACTGGTACTGCATCTGCTATCAATTACTCGCTGTAGCAGTAAACAAGACGCTTGCCCATTCTGAGAGGGCTGGGCCCCTCAGGGCTGAAAGGGCTGAAAGGGGCTGATACCCCCCTCCTGGAGAAACTTTCTCCTCACTGGGGGGCGGCGGAGGTTCGCTGCAGGTGAACTATTCATCACTTAACATTAATTTAATTTTCTCACTCGCCACCACTGCTGCTTGTCTTTTCTGAACAGCTTTAGTCTGTGTGGTTTCTGGAGAATCACTAATTTTGTTTTCAACACTGTGTAATTCTAACGGCACTAGTTTATTTATTGTCCGCTTATTCACTACACCTTTGCTCAAAACATCAACTGTCCTGATGATTCCATTTGCATCAGGATATATGGTCACAATTTTTCCAAGTGGCCATTGGGACCTCGGACCATCATTGTCAATAATCACTATGTCACCCTGTCTTAAGGACTTATGATTTTCAGGAACACCAGCTCCATAGAAGTGTTCTCTCAATGAGGTGAGATAGTCTTCTCGCCAAATTTTCTCCCAACGTTCAATCACTTTATTAAGGTGTTTGAATTTACGTCTGAGTTGCTCAGGTTCGAAAAAAGAAGGATCCTCTATGATTTCTTTATCATTCATGGGAGGAACAGGTTCGAGCCTTCTGCCATGGAGTAAATGAGATGGACTTAACACTTCTAAGTTGTCCAGATCATTGGTAACATAATTTAGAGGTCTGTTCTTGACTCTATTTTCTATTTCAGTCACAACTGTACGGAATTCTTCTAAGTCGATTCTTTGACGATGAAGAGTCTTCCTTAAACAACGTTTTACAATGCCGATCATTCTTTCATAAAATCCCCCGTGCCATGGAGATTTAGGAGGAATGTATCTCCAACGACAACTGCGTTGATTCAGCATCTGTTGTACCTCTGGTTGATCAAAGATCTTGCTTATATAAACAGCACCAGCAACAAAGTTAGTTGCATTATCTGAAATCATCAGTCTGGGACATGCCCTTCTGGCTACAAACCTTCTGAATAATTTGATAAAGGTTTCAGCAGAAATGTCAGTGGCTACTTCTAGATGTACTGCTCTAGTTGTAGCACAAGTGAACAAACAGATGTACACCTTGATGGGAACTTTGTCAACTGTTTTGGTTAAAATTATTGGTCCAGTGTAATCTACACCTGTCACCTCAAATGGAGTGACATGACAAACTCTTTCAGAAGGATATGGAGGTGGACTTGGATACTGACCTACTCGCATATCGTAGTGACGACAAGTAATACAGTCCCTTATTTGTTTTTTCACACTTTGTCGACCTTGAGGTATCCAGTAGGATTGTCGTATATGACAAAGTGTGTCAGCTACCCCACCATGTAACACGTTACTGTGGGCGTTTTGCACAATCAGTTTTGTTAGCCAATGATTCTTGGGGATCAATATTGGATGTATGGCTTCTTTAGGTAGTGAAGAATTATGAATTCTTCCTCGACATCTTATAATCTTTTCTGAGTCGAGATAAAGTCCTAAAGAATTAATCATGACAGGTTTCTTTGGGGATTTATCTTGTGTTTCTAGAAATTTATATTCTGTAGAGAAAGCATCTTTCTGTATTAGTTTCACCCAGTATTTAATGGGTTCAAGACATTCATAATCAGGTTTTATTCCTTTAATGAATTTAAAGACAAGAGCTGTAACTCTTAAGAGTTTACCCAAAGATGAGTATTTAGATCCATCAATGACTATATCTGTTGTGTCTGCAGTATTTACACAACTTATTTCTGCTGTGTTCAAGCAGACTGTTTCTTCTGGCATAATGTGAGCTTTTTGCTGAGGCCAGTTATTTTCATTAGAGAGCCAGTGCGGTCCGTGGAGCCATAATTTATTATCCACAAATTTCTTGAGTGGGACACCACGTGACAACATGTCAGCTGGATTCTCTTGGGTAGAGACGTGAAGAAAGAGATAATCTCTCTGCATCTCTTTTATTCCTGCTACTCTGTTCTGTACATAGACCAACTTACTCTTATTATTTCTTAACCACTGGAGAACTGCTTCATTATCACTCCAGATCACGGTTTTTTCAATAGTGAGATGATCAAGTACTTTGTTGAGATAGAGAGCTAATTTTGTACCTACATAGAGTGCTATCACTTCCAATTGTAGTACTGTTCTGACCTTCAAGGGTGCTACCCTGGCCTTTGAAGTAATTAGTGTACTTCCTTCAGCATTACTCATGTAAGCTACAGCGCCATAACCTCTGGTTGACGCATCACAGAACACATGTAATGTGTACTTGTTTCCCTCTTGACCTATTTGTCTGGGAAATTTAATTTGATGAAGTTGTTTAAACTCCCTGGATATTTCATCCCATGCTTGACTCATTTCTAGGGGCAAGTTCTCATCCCATCCAATTTTGAGCTTCCATGCATCTTGCATAAGCATTTTACCCTTTATGGTAATTGGTGAGACGAGTCCTAGAGGATCAAAACATTGTGATACCTCTGACAGTAAACTACGTTTAGTGAGTGTACTGCATGATTTATTGTTTATCTTTTTGAGACTCAAAGTATCTTCCTGTGTGTTCCCGTTTTCTTTTGGCTGCCCATTCTCTGTGATTGAGTCTGGAGGGACTCATTTATACTGGTTTATATTGTAAAACACTAGTTTTACAGCTTTTTTCGAAGGACCTTGGCTCGTAGGTTATTTGTACACTGTAGTACAAAGTAATTGGACCACAGTGTGGCCTTTATCCGGTTCGAGCACGACCAATATGTTGAGAAATGGCATTACCAGCTAAGTTTAAAGAGTTTGTACGTAACTTAGAAAGACAGCTCATCGCCTGCACAGCCGCCCCTGCAGACGAGGTCTTGAGAAGCTGTCGAAGTCATCTCTCAACGGGCTGTAAAGAGTTATAATTTGTAAGATTATAAATTACCCCTAGGGGGTGTTATGTCAGCATATTTTATTCACTGATGGCTGACAAATTACATACTTGTTTGGACTCAAAAGTCCGCACCTCACTGCCGACTATAGGTTGATTACAAACTCCTTGCGACTCAAGAACTGCGCAGTCCCTCGTACAAGAAATTCGTAACCTACCTTGCTCTTGTAGCGTGAGCTATGGTGTTCTTCACACCTTCGACAGATATCGGTGACTTGATAGAAGCTGAAGTGTCCTTGGATGTCCACGTCTTCCATAGTCTAAGAATACGCACACTGGTACACTATGTTCCAAAAGATTTGTCTTTATTGTTCACAATCTTATCACTAAAGAAGCTGATCACACTTCTCTTAAGTGTTTATTGTGTTTTATGAGATACTTTGTTCACACTAACGCACAGATCGTTCTTTGTTGGTTATCCTGGCGTCTGTGTCACTCTCAGTAGAGTCAGAAGTAATCTGAAGACACCATAGCGCCCCACGCCGTTACTCCCCTAGCACAAAAAAAAAAAAGCTGACCTAGTACTTTTGCTTCCTTGCCACTTCCTCGATGAAGTAAAGCAGAATGTTTAAATCTTGCTGTCTTAAGCATAGACAACAATGTCCACTATCTTTACTATGGTAATAAAGTGGGAGCAGGATTTTCCTTAATTGTCCTGCTAAAGTAAGAGATGTACTGTCTCTTATTAAGCTACACTTTGCAACACAGGACCGCACGGAGCGTCGAGCCACATCACATACTGGTACTGCATCTGCTATCAATTACTCGCTGTAGCAGTAAACAAGACGCTTGCCCCTTCTGAGAGGGCTGGGCCCCTCACGGCTGAAAGGGCTGAAAGGGGCTGATACCCCCCTCCTGGAGAAATTTTCTCCACAACCAGGCAGGGATAACAGGGAAGGCACTGCAATGGATCAGAGAATACCTGTGAGGAAGACAACAGCGTATCATGGTACATGGCGAGGTGTCAGAGTGGGTGCCTGTGACGAGCGGGGTTCCACAGGGGTCAGTCATAGGAGCGGTGCTGTTTCTGGTATTTGTGAACGAGATGAGCAGAATTCACTCGGACGAAGACCAGGCAGAACTAGAAAGAGATCTGGACAGGCTGCTGGCGTGGTCCAGCAACTGGCTCAAGGAGTTCAGCCCCACCAAGTGCAAGGCCATGAAGATTGGGGAAGGTCAAACAAGACCGTAGACGGAGTACAGTCTAGGGAGCCAAGATCTTGGGGTGAGTATAACACCGGCCACATCTCCTGAGGCGCACATCAACCAAGTAACTTCTTCAGCTTAAAGGCGCCTAACAAACCTAAGAATAGCATTCCGACATCATAATAAGGAATCGTTCAGGACCCTGTACACTGTGTACGTTAGGCCCATATTGGAGTATGCAGCACCAGTTTGGAACCTTAGCCAAGCACGTAAGGAAACTAGAAAAAGTGCAAAGGTTAGCAACAAGACTAGTCCTGGAACTAAGGTGTATGTCCTACGAGAATAGGTTAAGGAAAATCGACCTAAGGACACTGGAGGAAAGAGAGATAGGGGGGATATGATAACGACACATAAAATATTGAGAGGAATCGACAAGGTGGGCGGGGCCAGGATGTTCCAGAGATGGGACACAGAAACAAGGGGTTACAGTTGGAAGATGAGGACTCAGATGAATCACAAGGATGTTAGGAAGTATTTCTTCAGTCACAGAGTTGTCGGGAAATGGAATAGTGTGGGAAGTGATGTAGTGGAGGCAGGATCCATACATAGCTTTAAGAAGAGGTATGATAAAGCTCGTGGAGCAGGAAGAGTGACTTAGTAGCGACCAGCGATGAGGCGGGGCCAGGAGCTGTGAATCGACCCCTGCAACCACAAATAGGTGAGTACACACACACACACACACACACACGTTACACACATCACACACACACACACACAACAGGAAATGACCGGGAAGTATGTGAAGAACTCAACAAGAGATTCAAAGAAGTGTTCACAGAGGAGACAGAAGGGACTCCAGAAAGACGGAGAGGTGGGGCACACCACCAAGTGCTGGACACAGTGCACACAACCGAGGAAGAAGTGAAGAGGCTTCTGAGTGAGCTAGATACCTCAAAGGCAATGGGGCCAGATAACATCTCCCCATGGGTATTGAGAGAGGGAGCAGAGGCGCTATGTGTACCCCTAACAACAATATTCAATACATCTATCGAAACAGGGAGATTGCCTGAGGCATGGAAGACAGCAAATGTAGTCCCAATCTTTAAAAAAGGAGACAGACATGAAGCATTAAACTACAGACCAGTGTCACTGACATGTATAGTATGCAAAATCATGGAGAAGATTATCAGGAGAAGAGTGGTGGAACACCTAGAAAGGAATGATCTCATCAACAGCAGCCAGCATGGTTTCAGGGACGGGAAATCCTGTGTCACAAACCTACTGGAGTTCTATGACATGGTGACAGCAGTAAGACAAGAGAGAGAGGGGTGGGTGGATTGCATTTTCTTGGACTGCAAGAAGGCGTTTGACACAGTTCCACACAAGAGATTGGTGCAAAAACTGGAGGACCAAGCAGGGATAACAGGGAAGGCACTACAATGGATCAGGGAATACTTGTCAGGAAGACAGCAGCGAGTCATGGTACGTGGCGAGGTGTCAGAGTGGGCACCTGTGACCAGCGGGGTCCCGCAGGGGTCAGTCCTAGGACCAGTGCTGTTTCTGGTATTTGTGAACGACATGACGGAAGGAATAGACTCTGAGGTGTCCCTGTTTGCAGATGACATGAAGTTGATGAGAAGAATACACTCGATCGAAGACCAGGCAGAACTACAAAGGGATCTGGACAGGCTGCAGAACTGGTCCAGCAATTGGCTCCTGGAGTTCAATCCCACCAAGTGCAAAGTCATGAAGATTGGGGAAGGGCAAAGAAGGCCGCAGACGGAGTACAGTCTAGGGGGTCAGAGACTACAAACCTCACTCAAGGAAAAAGATCTTGGGGTGAGTATAACACCAGGCACATCTCCTGAAGCGCACATCAACCAAATAACTGCTGCAGCATATGGGCGCCTAGCAAACCTCAGAACAGCATTCCGACATCTTAATAAGGAATCGTTCAGGACCCTGTACACCGTATACGTTAGGCCCATATTGGAGTATGCGGCACCAGTTTGGAACCCACACCTAGCCAAGCACGTAAAGAAACTAGAGAAAGTGCAAAGGTTTGCAACAAGACTAGTCCCAGAGCTAAGAGGTATGTCCTACGAGGAGAGGTTAAGGGAAATCAACCTGACGACACTGGAGGACAGGAGAGATAGGGGGGACATGATAACAACATACAAAATACTGAGAGGAATTGACAAGGTGGACAAAGACAGGATGTTCCAGAGATTGGACACAGTAACAAGGGGACACAGTTGGAAGCTAAAGACACAGATGAATCACAGGGATGTTAGGAAGTATTTCTTCAGCCACAGAGTAGTCAGTAAGTGGAATAGTTTGGGAAGCGATGTAGTGGAGGCAGGATCCATACATAGCTTTAAGCAGAGGTATGATAAAGCTCACGGCTCAGGGAGAGTGACCTAGTAGCGATCAGTGAAGAGGCGGGGCCAGGAGCTCGGACTCGACCCCCGCAACCTCAACTAGGTGAGTACAACTAGGTGAGTACAACTAGGTGAGTACACACACACACACACACATATATATATATATATATATATATATATATATATATATATATATATATATATATATATATATATATATATATATATCTATATATATATATAAGTGTGTGTGTGTGTGTGTGTGTGTGTACTCACCTAGTTGAGGTTGCGGGGGTCGAGTCCGAGCTCCTGGCCCCGCCTCTTCACTGATCGCTACTAGGTCACTCTCCCTGAGCCGAGAGCTTTATCATACCTCTGCTTAAAGCTATGTATGGATCCTGCCTCCACTACATCGCTTCCCAAACTATTCCACTTACTGACTACTCTGTGGCTGAAGAAATACTTCCTAACATCCCTGTGATTCATCTGTGTCTTCAGCTTCCAACTGTGTCCCCTTGTTACTGTGTCCAATCTCTGGAACATCCTGTCTTTGTCCACCTTGTCAATTCCTCTCAGTATTTTGTATGTCGTTATCATGGCCCCCCTATCTCTCCTGTCCTCCAGTGTCGTCAGGTTGATTTCCCTTAACCTCTCCTCGTAGGACATACCTCTTAGCTCTGGGACTAGTCTTGTTGCAAACCTTTGCACTTTCTCTAGTTTCTTCACGTGCTTGGCTAGGTGTGGGTTCCAAACTGGTGCCGCATACTCCAATATGGGCCTAACATACATGGTGTACAGGGTCCTGAATGATTCCTTATTAAGATGTCGGAATGCTGTTCTGAGGTTTGCTAGGCGCCCATATGCTGCAGCAGTTATTTGGTTGATGTGCGCTTCAGGAGATGTGCCTGGTGTTATACTCACCCCAAGATATTTTTCCTTGAGTGAGGTTTGTAGTCTCTGACCCCCTAGACTGTACTCCGTCTGCGGCCTTCTTTGCCCTTCCCCAATCTTCATGACTTTGCACTTGGTGGGATTGAACTCCAGGAGCCAATTGCTGGACCAGGTCTGCAGCCTGTCCAGATCCCTTTGTAGTTCTGCCTGGTCTTCGATCGAGTGAATTCTTCTCATCAACTTCACGTCATCTGCAAACAGGGACACCTCAGAGTCTATTCCTTCCGTCATGTCGTTCACAAATACCAGAAACAGCACTGGTCCTAGGACTGACCCCTGCGGGACCCCGCTGGTCACAGGTGCCCACTCTGACACCTCGCCACGTACCATGACTCGCTGCTGTCTTCCTGACAAGTATTCCCTGATCCATTGTAGTGCCTTCCCTGTTATCCCTGCTTGGTCCTCCAGTTTTTGCACCAATCTCTTGTGTGGAACTGTGTCAAACGCCTTCTTGCAGTCCAAGAAAATGCAATCCACCCACCCCTCTCTCTCTTGTCTTACTGCTGTCACCATGTCATAGAACTCCAGTAGGTTTGTGACACAGGATTTCCCGTCCCTGAAACCATGTTGGCTGCTGTTGATGAGATCATTCCTTTCTAGGTTTTCCACCACTCTTCTCCTGATAATCTTCTCTATGATTTTGCATACTATACATGTCAGTGACACTGGTCTGTAGTTTAATGCTTCATGTCTGTCTCCTTTTTTAAAGATTGGGACTACATTTGCTGTCTTCCATGCCTCAGGCAATCTCCCTGTTTCGATAGATGTATTGAATATTGTTGTTAGGGGTACACATAGCGCCTCTGCTCCCTCTCTCAATACCCATGGGGAGATGTTATCTGGCCCCATTGCCTTTGAGGTATCTAGCTCACTCAGAAGCCTCTTCACTTCTTCCTCGGTTGTGTGCACTGTGTCCAGCACTTGGTGGTGTGCCCCACCTCTCCGTCTTTCTGGAGTCCCTTCTGTCTCCTCTGTGAACACTTCTTTGAATCTCTTGTTGAGTTCTTCACATACTTCACGGTCATTTCTTGTTGTCTCTCCTCCTTCCTTCCTTAGCCTGATTACCTGGTCCTTGACTGTTGTTTTCCTCCTGATGTGGCTGTACAACAGTTTCGGGTCAGATTTGGCTTTCGCTGCTATGTCATTTTCATATTGTCTTTGGGCCTCCCTTCTTATCTGTACATATTCGTTTCTGGCTCTACGACTGTTCTCCTTATTCTCCTGGGTCCTTTGCCTTCTATATTTCTTCCATTCCCTAGCACACTTGGTTTTTGCCTCCCTGCACCTTTGGGTAAACCATGGGCTCATCCTGGCTTTTTCATTAATCCTGTTACCCTTGGGTACAAACCTCTCCTCAGCCTCCTTGCATTTTGTTGCTACATATTCCATCATCTCATTAACTGGCTTCCCTGCCAGTTCTCTGTCCCACTGAACCCCGTTCAGGAAGTTCCTCATTCCTGTGTAGTCCCCTTTCTTGTAGTTTGGCTTCATTCGTCCTGGCCTTCCTGCTTCTCCCTCCACTTGTAGCTCTACTGTGTATTCGAAGCTTAAAACCACATGGTCACTGGCCCCAAGGGGTCTTTCATATGTGATGTCCTCGATATCTGCACTACTCAAGGTGAATACTAAGTCCAGCCTTGCTGGTTCATCCTCTCCTCTCTCTCTTGTAGTGTCCCTTACGTGTTGGCACATGAAGTTTTCCAGTACCACCTCCATCATCTTAGCCCTCCATGTATCTTGGCCCCCATGTGGGTCCAAGTTCTCCCAATCGATCTCCTTGTGGTTAAAGTCACCCATGATCAGGAGCTTTGCCCTGCATGCATGAGCTCTTTTGGCCACTCTAGCCAGTGTGTCAACCATCGCTCTATTGCTCTCGTCGTACTCTTGCCTTGGCCTCCTGCTGTTCTGTGGTGGGTTATACATCACTGCTATTACCACCTTGGGACCTCCAGAGTGAAGTGTTCCCACTATGTAATCACTTTCTTCTCCGCTGTCTCCTCTCTCCAGCTCATCAAAATTCCAGCGATTTTTGATCAGCAACGCCACTCCTCCACCCCCCCTGTTCCCTCTGTCTTTCCTCAGGATTTGGTATCCCGTTGGAAAGATGGCATCTGTTATCATACCTGTAAGCTTGGTTTCTGTGAGAGCTATGATGTCCGGTGATGCTTCTTTGACTCTTTCATGCCACTCCTCCCACTTATTTGTTATTCCATCAGCGTTTGTGTACCATACCTTCAGTTTCCTTT
The DNA here is from genome assembly GCF_038502225.1 of Cherax quadricarinatus. NCBI lineage: Eukaryota > Metazoa > Arthropoda > Malacostraca > Decapoda > Parastacidae > Cherax > Cherax quadricarinatus. The sequence goes on along the minus strand of NC_091296.1, from coordinate 34,896,951 downwards.
CCAACACTGTGGTTTGGGGGGCCTGTGAGGGTGGGAGACCTGGTGGCATACTGTGGGATTCTATAGCTCGGTGTTGGGTGGAGGCTGTGGGTATGGATTGTAGTGTGTGTTGGGATGGTGTGATAGGTTGTATGGTTCTGAGAGTAGTTGTGTGTGTGCTTGCCCTTGCTGTTCTGTTCTGCTCTGACTGACCTCTGCTGGTTCCCTCCTTGTCTCTTTTCCTAGCTCCTTTCGCTTTTTTGTCCTCTCCCTCAGCTGCTGTCGTTCTGATTTTGTTCTGTCTCTGTCTAGGAACACCCTCTTGTACTCTTCCGAGTATTTCAATCGTGGTGTGTGTGTGTGTGTGTGTGTGTGTGTGTGTGTGTGTGTGTGTGTGTGTGTGTGTGTGTACTCACCTATTTGTGGTTGCAGGGTTCGATTCACAGCTCCTGGCCCTGCCTCCTCAATGGTCGCTACTATATATATGCCGAATAAGTAAAACTGGTCAGTTAGCAAGAACTCATGTAAAATTAAGTCCTTCCTAAAATTCTCTCTTATACGTTTAAAGATATTTTTTTCATATATGTTAATGCAAAAATTATTAATTTTGCACCAAAAATACCTTAGAAAACTTACCTAACCATATTATAACAAGCTCAATTTAATTTATCCTAATCCAACTAAATATATTTTAGGTTTACAATTTAATAATAAACAAACCTTTGAAGAGTTTCGAGACTTTCACTACTCTCGGAGACCGACCATGGGTCAGGTTCGTCTGGTGCTTGCTTGGTTAGCCAGGGTGTTGCTGTTGGAGGCCCAGTGGCCCACATATCCATCACAGCCTGGCTGATCTGGCACCTGGTGAAGATACTTGTCCAGTTTCCTTCTGAAGGCTTCTACACTTGTTCCAGCCGTGTTTCTGATACCTTCTTGTAAGAGGTTGAATAGTCTGGGACCCCGAATGTTGATACAGTGTTCCCTTACTGAAATATTCATTTTCATTAGGTTCAGAACGATTTTTTCGAAATTATTGCATACACAAATTTTCGCTTGCCTTATTCGGTAAAAAGAGCGTTGCTCTTCTTGCCGAAGTTTTACCTATTCGGCACGACATATATATATATATATATACCTATATATATTTATATATATATATATATATATATATATATATATATATATATATATATATATAGAGAGAGAGAGAGAGAGAGAGAGAGAGAGAGAGTATATATATATATATAAACTCAGAGGCACCCACATCACCATATGCCTTCGGATCAAGGTAAAACACCTAGCTCTGCTGGGTGCTTGATTTTTGTGCGATTGTGTGGTCCAGTGGGTTAGAGCGTCAAGTGATTTTCGCTTACCACGAGGCAGGACCAAAACGACATGGATTCGAATCCTCGGGTAGTCGCAGTGTTGTTATTGATTCAGTACCACTCGTTTGTGGTCACAATAATGTAAAGGATATATACCCCGAGGCATATCGAATCCTCGGCTATATATATATATCTATATATATATATATATATATATATATATATATATATATATATATATAAATATATATATATATATATATGTATGTATATATTACACGGTAGATTAATATGCTCATTAGTGTTGAGTGTTCCTTATTTGATGGACATTTCCCTCTGAAGTTCACTTCGAGACCGGTGGTAGCTCTTGTTCGACGAGGATGTCCTATATGCTTTGTATATCAGTAAAGCACAAATATGGGATATTTCTAGCAAAGTTCAATGTACAGCCACGTGACTATGACAATTGTTGACGTAGTGAGCCACCTTCAAAGACATGTTTACTTCTTCCTGGAATGACGAAGGCATGTCAGCTCCTTTACATGCTGTTCAATTTGCAAACTCAAAATCTTATGGAAATGCACTGTAACTTTCAAGATTTAGCGCAGTCGTTACTGCTCTGAATAGTTAATTGGAAATCAATGTTTCTCACAGATAAAACGCTTCTAAAATGTAGTGTTCACGCAAAGTGAAATAACGTCCATCAGAACAATGAGTACGACTCGTTGAATATTGTTCTGTCAGTTTTTTTCAAGTTACGAGTGACTTATTTCTGATGGAATTTTTATGTCTCTATTTTTGATGCAGAGCTTCTCCTGCAGATGTGTGATGTTGCCCTTCCTTTCAGTTGCTTAATTAATTATACCTCTTTAGGATTCTTCGTCAATTACAGAACAAAACAAGTGGATTACTCGTTCTTGAAATATACGAATTTCGAACATTTTTCTTTATTATTGTTTCAGTAATGTTATCCTTTTTATTTTGATTAATTTTCTCATCTTTTATATATTTCGTAATTTTCAGCTGGGCTATTCATTTCGAAAAACACACTTTTAAGGTTAATTAAAAAAAAACTAATGAACTAATGACCAAAGCTGAAATAAAAAACTAAATATTACTATCGTTATAGAATATTAAAAAATTGTAATCAATTGACCCGCATTTTGAGGGCTATTGAGGTTGGCCTAAATAATGAAGGAAAATAAGAAATATTTTTTTCAAGCAATTAAGACATCAAGTGTGTTTTTTCAGTTTGAATCTGCCCCTTACAGTGTCTAAAACGTTTTGTTTATTCTTACTGCCAGGTACTTTAACAAGATTAGGAACTTTTGAAAACTTAAATGACACTATAAAGGACATCTCTTTACCTTTCATTGGTTTAATTTTTTCTGTAGTGTTCTCTTTTCCAATTATCTCTGACTTTAGGTGCATAAAAATCAAGATGGTTTAGAACTTCATCAGTGAGGAAGCTGTGTCGTGCGCTGAGTACGTTAAGTTTATACGCTGTTCATTATATAACCACATTTTTGCATTCTCTTTGTACTAGCCAAACTGGCACTTAGGTTTGAGTGGCTGTTTGGGGCCCCCCTGCCACTCTGATTCAGTGTCAGGTTTATATGTCAACCAATTGTGTAAGAGCTTGACTGCAGCCGTATTGACGTCATACTTACTGCCTTAGTTAAAGTTACTCACCATCCAATTGTAGTAGCTAAAATTGGAAATTAACTCCGGTTCTCTCCCACCCACAGAAGTAGGGTGAGCCTCCCATTCATCCCCTCACCCCAAAAACATTCACAGTCATTTTTGCCAGTCTTGCCAGTTGTGTGCTGACAGCATGGTTCTCAAGATGTTTATGAATCGCAACAAAAGTGCAGGCAATGTATTTACCATTTCTAGGGCTCAAGTCCAGCTAACTAGTTTACCCCTTTAATTTCTTCAAGTTACCTTGCTCACACTCCATCACACACACACACACACACACACATACACACACACACATACACATACACACATACACACACACACACACACACACACACACACACACACACACACACACACACACACACACACACACACACACACACACACACACACACACACACACACACACACACACAGGGGTATGGCCTGTGAGGAGAAGTTAAGGGAATTCAACCTGATGACACTGAAGGAGAGACGGGATAGGGAGAATATGATAACGTACAAAATTCTGAGAGGAACTGCCAAGATGAACAGGGCAGAATGTTTCTGAGACGGGGTACAGGAGCAAGAGAGCGAAACTGGAAGTTGAAAACTCGGATGAGTCATAGGGATGCTAGGCAGTACTTATTCAAACTTAGGAAGGGAAACAATTTGGAGAGCGAAGTAGTAGAGGCGGGATCCATACATACCTTTAAGAAGAGGTACAGTAAGACTTTTGGAACCCTGAGTGGACCTAATAGTGACCAGCGAAGAGGCGGAGCCAGGAGTTATGAATCGACCCCTGCAGATCACATATAGATAAGTATTCTATCTCTTGCTCACTCTTTCTTGATTTTTTGTTAAGACAAGCATTAACACACGCAGAGGTTTTGATCTACAGCTCTTGGATCTTTCCCTTGAAGACAAAGGACTTAATGCGAATAAAGGTTTTGTAAATCCTAGGAATGGGATCTTATCCTCCCATTCCTCGGAAGTTATATGATTCCAATGTTTATCGTTTGCTGATTAGTGTAGTTGACCTGGACCTCTTGAGAATGTTGATCTACATTGCTCCTTGACCTTTCGGGAGTTTTGAGGTACAGATACTGATCTTGGCGCAATTACTGAGGTACAGGAAACACATCTAATTAACTTTGCGCTAACTATATCGAACTCTTCTGATACTTATTTCTAAAACTATCTGGGGCATGTTGATCTTAAACTAAAAATGCACGGTCATTGGAATTAGGATTTAAATTAGCGCTGGCTTTCATTGTCTTCTATCCTTTACTTGAAAGGGGCGTTTATCTGTTTAAGAAATTAATAGAGATCTCTGAAAATTTTTTGTCGGAGATAACATCACATCTGATTCTCATATTAATTTTATTACGACCTACAACAAGCATATTAATAGCACATGAAAAAGTGGATTTCATGGAAGTGAAATTAGACCGAGTATTTAATTCAGACTTTCATCATTCCTTTCAAAGTGTACTGAACCTTTGATGCTAACGCTGAAAAGTTCATACTTGCCATTTAATATAACGTTATTAAATGTTACAATTGGAGGTGAAAATCTCAGCTCGGCGCTGGTCGTATCTAGATTAGCAAAGGCATAAAAAATTTAATTTGCCTTTAACAAAGGATGCTACAAAATTGTTTGCTATTATCAATTTTATAATTCCTTTATAATGAATATATGGCTCATATAGTGACCCCTCTCCTCTCTTGATGAGCCAGCAATTTCCTCTCTCATCTCTCACAGTAGACATTTTAATCTATTATAAATCCATTTAGGATAAATTTGAGCTAATCTAATTCCTCTGTGAGTATCTTAAACATTGTTTAAAAATATTATATTAACTGTTCTCATGTCATACTGTTTATATGAACTTCTTCGATGGAATCACTAACCAAGTCAACTCTAGACAAATACTCTCTTAAGCCCATTATAATCTGCAGAGCAAAAATCTACGACTTTTACTGCATCACCCTTATTATAATCCATGTAAGTAATAAAATAATAGATTTCTGATCATTTGCGCCAGTCTCCTCTACACTATGATCTCTAGATTATTTAATGGGCATTATTTAGTTAAATTAAAAGTATATATGTATGTTGGTGAATTAGACACCTGGGTATCTTTATTCAAGAGACGTTTTGTCCAACAAAGGCTTTATCCTTCGAATCTGAGACATGAGAACGGGCAGTTATATAGTACAGCAACAATGTAGTAGTAATATTGGTCACATAATCGTGGGCGGAGCTTCACAGTGATGTAATTTGCTGGAAGTAGAAAAGTGGTCCGGCTTAACATGTGAACAAGTAGTACTGATAGTTAATCTTGTAGGACCTTCTCTTGGTTACAAAGGTTGTGTTATGGGTCAGAAGCCAAGATATTGTCTTAAACAAGACCGCCTGATTGTGGGTGCTGTGTCTGACTAGCATAATCAGATCTAAGGTATATAATAACCGACGAGTTGATGAATAAGCCGCATGTGTATCACTTGGGAATATTTATATGAGAGACGTTTTTCCCACCAGTGACTTTATCAATCTTATATATAGACATGAGAAAGGAGACTGCCACTTATATTTAATCGTACACCAACCTGACTACTTCCTTCACGACCAACAAATTATATCGCCACTAGCATGCTTCTTGCACGCTTATGGGGACCATTACTACCTTATTGTTTTTCGTAATTATGTCAGCTGCTGTTCTCTACTTGGTAAGCAGGTCCTATGCTTTCTAACATATTTTCTTCCAGCGCTGAAGCAGATGTTTTGTTTGCTCTCATTGACCGTTATGTTTCCTAATCTGCTAAATTATATCCTCCATCTCATCCTCAGGAAAACACACCATATTCCTCTTCCTATTTCTGTTATAGAAATCCCTATCCATAGATCTGAGAGTTACCTTCAGCAAGTACGCTCTTAACTTTACTGGAGTTTTTTTTCGAGAGATGAACCAGTTTTGATGCACAATGAAGCAAAGGAATTGGTTGTCTCAGAAACTGCGGCATCTTCATCCTTCTTCACGGCAAACTAGTTTCCTTTCGTTGCTCTTGTATCGCTGGTGTCCTCTTCCTTGTTCCTACCATCAACTTCATAAAGAACATGGCTCATCAGCAACCTTCTTTCATCCTCTCACATTTCTCACTCCAAATTGTCTTTTCTGATGATAATAGTTCCTTTCTTGTTCCTATTATCATCTGTACCTTCTCACTCCCAGAGATCGTTTCTGTCAAGGTACTGTTTTCCTACCTCTTCCCTACCTTCTCTCTTCCCTCCTGCATTTCCCAGTCACTTTCAGCTTCCTAATGTCCTCTCTCAGACATTAGATCTTCAGCTACAAGTGCACCATCTCCTATTCCTTGTTATCCTCCAATACTTCTTTTAACATATCCTTAATCTCTTTATAAAGAGCAGGTGCTACCATCAGTATTCCCCCTCAGCACTCACTTTGTCTTCAGGATTCCCATGTCTTTGTTATTTAAGTTTCACTCAGTCAAGTACAAGAATTTCCTTTGATTTTATCTTATTCTGGTGAAAGTGAAGCCATTAGTCTATGTCCTTTTGTATATTAGGAGACTAGTCAATTATGTACAGATTAATGAGAGAGAAATACCTGAGAACAGTGTACTGGAGTGCGTGTTTTCACTCACCTACTTGTACTCGTGTTTTTGTGGTTGCAGGGGTCATGTCTCAGCTCGTGGCCCCATCTCTTGGCTAGCCGCTATTGGTTAGACTCTTCTGGCTTCGTGAACCCTATCCTATCTATTCTTAAATCAGTGTAACGATCAGGTCGCTCCATTTCCTGTCCATTATGAATCTGAAGAAATGTTTAATATCCAGTTGAGCCTTTTCTGTTTCCAGCCTCTCGGACAGCTTGTGTCTACCCACTTTATTTTATGCATCATTATCATATCTTCCCTGGTAGTGTCGTGAATGAGTCCTTGATGAGTTTGTTGAAAGATAATCGTTGATTTCCCAAATGCCCAAATGCAGCAAAGCTTACTCGCTTTAAGTGCGTTTCATCAGGTATGCAGTGTTTGTGTGTACTCACCTAACTGTGGTTGCAGGAGTCAAGTCTCAGCTCCTAGCCCAATCTCTTTGCTGGCTGCTACAGGTTTCAGCCCTTGCTAGCTGCTACTGGTCTCACTTTCTCCTGGCTGCTACTGGTTTCACTCTCTCTTGGCTGCTACTAGTTTCACTCTCTCGTTCCTGGCTGCTACCGGTTTCCCTCTCTCCTGGCTGCTACTGGTTTCACTCTCCTGGCTGCTACTGTTTTTACTCTCCTGTCTGTTACTAGTTTCACTCTCTTGGCTGCAACTGGTTTCACTCTCCTGAATGCTACTAGTTTCACTCTCTCCTGATTGCTACTGATTTCACTCTCCTGGCTGCTACAGATTTCACTCTCACCTGGCTAATACTGGTTTCACTGTCCTCACTGCTACTGGTTTCACTCTCTTCTGGCTGCTGATGGTTTCACTCTTTCCTGCCTGCTAATGGTTTCACTCTCTCCTGCCTGCACGAATCCTATCAATCCTATTCTTAAAGCTATGTATAGATCCTGCCTCTGGTACTTCGCTGTCTAGGTAGTTCCACTTCCTGACCACTTTAAGGCTAAAGTATTTCTTAACATTCCTGTGTCTCATCTGTGCTCTTAACTTGCAGCTGTGACTTCGTGTACCTGAGACTCGCTTCTCAAGCAGAATTTACCTGTCCATCTTGTCAGTTCTTCTGAGTATTTTGTGCATCGTAATCATGTCCCCTCTAGTCCGGCTATCCTTTAGTGTCATCAAGTTTAGTTTTTCTTGCCTTTGCTCATACGTCACGCCCCACAGCTCTGGGACTAGTTTCCTTACAAGCCTTTCCATTTTTTCCAGCTTTACATAGTTAACCTGACGTGGGTTCTATTTTCGCTCTACATGCTTTAAGATGGGCCTTACGTATATCGTGTATAAGGTTTTAAATGCCTCCTTGCTAATGTTATTGAAAGCTATCTTTATATTTGCCAGTCTCACGTTTGCAGCAGCAGCAGCAGATATTCGGTTGATGTGTGCTTCAGGCGAAATGCTCGGAACTATACTCTCCCCGAATTCCTCTTTCAGGGAGGTTTGCAGCCTTTGTCTTCCGAACCTGTCCACTGTTACAGTATGTTTTTGTCCTCTGTTGTTTATAACTTCCTGGGGTTAAAATTCACTAGCCACTCGTCAGAGCAATCCTGCAGCTTATCCTGATCCAACTGCAGTCTTTCCGGGACTACTCCTGTTTGAATTGTCATTATTTGTTTCACATAAGCAAATATTGACACATTTGACTCGATTTCCTGTCATGTCGTTTACGTACACAAGAAACAGTACCGGTCTAAGTACTGATACTCGATGAACCTCAACTAGCCCCGCTTGCCCAAACCAACACCACTTCCTTGAGAGTAACTCGTTACTTCCTTCCCGTTAAGTATTCTTTGATCCACTGCTCTTCTAATTTTTTGTTAAGTCTCTTGTGAGTACTCGATCTAATGATTTTTTGCAATCTAAAAATATAGTCTACCCATTCCTCACTCACCTGCCTGACTTTCCTTAACTTATCATGGAACTCAAGCAGATTTGTGAGACGGGACTTACCATCTCAGAAACCATGCTTGTTGTTGCTTATGAATCTACTCCTTTGCAGGTACTTTACTACTGTTCTCCCGATAATCTTCTGCATAATCTGCACAACTATTCTTCGTCTAGGTATGAAGTTTTTTCACTGCATCCCTGCACTTCCCAACTACATATTCCATCTCCTCCACTGACTTCCTCCCCAGTTCTCTTTCGCACTGTATTCAAGAATTCCCCGATTCCGGCAAAGTTCTCTCTTCTGAAGTCAGTCATTTTACATCCTCTTTTTGCCAATCTTTCCTCTACATTTACTTCCACAAGGTTCTCGAAGTTCTGTACTCTATGGTCGCTGGCGCACAGGGAGCTTTTATATTTCATTTCTCCTCTTTCGGACATATATGAAGTCAACACTAGGTCCAACCTTGCTGGTAAATCTCCTTCTCTCTTCTGTATCCTTGACATGTTAGCACAGCATTTTCCTTGACCACTACCACAAATTAAGTCCTCCAAGTTTTTGGTCCTTCCGTGTGGGGCTCCAGCTCCCTGAATCTATTTCTTTATGTTTGAAATCACCCATGATAAGTAACTTTGTCTTGGTCCTGCATGTATTCCTAGTTGCTTCAGCTATGATG